>NW_025281072.1:0-1207 GCF_018294505.1 Triticum aestivum
ACCAGTGGACCTCTCCACCCGGTTGTGTCGGGTCGGCCCAGAGGGACACCGGGGAGCAACATTCGGGCCAGGCCCACAGCTACATCCACTCCGTGTAGACCCGACGCGTCCGTTTCCCCCCTCCGGGTGCCGGCGGCGGCGCCGTCCGTGAGGGGGGGCACGCACCGAAGACGCGTGCTGGGCGTTTGCAACCGCCTCAACACTTCCAGACTTGTGAGAGGCCGCCTACGCAAGATTTTACGGTATGCTACCCCCCGAAGGCCGCCGGCCACAGTCGTAGACGTGCGAAGAGCAATCCGCGTAGAGGGAAGTGTTCAGATACTTCTCCATCACAAAAAATTATGAAAAATTACCATCAGTCCTATAGCACATGTGCCCATGTTGTGTAAAAAACTCATGATTTTATCGCGCTCCAAGTATTTAATAATATTCACGCTGCATCGTTACCGCAGAACGTCTACCACCGTTTCATTGCCGTCCGTGAGGGGGGCCACAACCCAGAGACGTGTGCCGCCTCTTCGGACATGCCACAACACCACCCCGCATGTATGAGGGGACGGTACGACGCTCCGGTGGCATTGCTACCCCCCCAGGGCCCCCGTCCCGCCTAACCCTGTAGCGCTTGACCACGGGATCTAGCCCTTTGACTTTGCACGGACGGGCTTTGACCAGTGGACCTCTCCACCCGGTTGTGTTAGGACGGCCCATAGGAACACTTTGGAGCAACATCCGGGCCAGGCCCACAGCTACATCCACTCCGTGTAGACTCGACACGTCCGTTTCCCCCCTCCGGGTGCCGGCGGCGGCGCCGTTCGTGAGGGGGGCCACGCACCGGAGACGCGTGCCGCCTCTTCGGACATGCCACAACACCACCCCGCATGTATGAGGGCCCGGTACGACGCTCCGGTGGCATTGCTACCCCCCCAGGGCCCCCGTCCCGCCTAACCCTGTAGCGTTTGACCACGGGATCTAGCCCTTTGACTTTGCACGGACGGGCTTTGACCAGTGGACCTCTCCACCCGGTTGTGTCGGGTCGGCCCAGAGGGACACCGGGGAGCAACATCCGGGCCAGGCCCACAGCTACATCCACTCCGTGTAGACCCGACGCATCCGTTTCCCCCCTCCGGGTGCCGGCGGCGGCGCCGTCCGTGAGGGGGGGCACGCACCGAAGACGCGTGCTGGGCGTTTGCAACCGCCTCAACACTTC
>NW_025281073.1:0-1207 GCF_018294505.1 Triticum aestivum
GGGGGGGGGCACGCCCCGGAGACGCGTCCCGCCTCTTTGGACATGCCACCACACCACCCTGCATGTATGAGGGCCCGGTGCGACGCTCCGGTGGCATTGCTACCCCCCAGTGCCCCCGTCCCGCCTAACCCTATAGCGTTTGACCACGGGATCTAGCCCTTTGACTTTGCACGGACGGGCTTTGACCAGTGGACCTCCCCACCCGGTTGTGTTAGGTCAGCCCATAGGAACACTTTGGAGCAACATCCGTGCCAGACCCACAGCAAGATCCCCTCCGTGTAGACTCCACGCGTCCGTTTCCCCCTCCAGGTGCCGGCGGCGGCGCCATCCGTGACGGAGGGCACACCCCGGACACGCGTGCCGGGCGTTTGCAACCGCCACAACACTTCCAAACTTGTGAGAGGCCGTCTACGCAAGATTTGGCGGCATGCTAGCCCCCGGAGGCCGCCGGCCACAGCCATAGACGCGTGAAGGGCAATCCGCGTAGAGGGAATTTTTCGGATACTTCTCCATCACCAAAAATTATGAAAAAATACCATCGTTCCTATAGCACATGTGCCCGCGTCGTGCAAAAAAACTCATGATTTTATCGCGCTCCGAGTATTTAGTAATATTGACGCCGCATCGTTACCGCAGAACGTCTACTACCGTGTCATCGCCGTCCGTGAGGGGGGGCACGCCCCGGAGACGCGTCCCGCCTCTTTGGACATGCCACCACACCACCCTGCATGTATGAGGGCCCGGTGCGACGCTCCGGTGGCATTGCTACCCCCAGTGCCCCCGTCCCGCCTAACCCTGTAGCGTTTGACCACGGGATCTAGCCCTTTGACTTTGCACGGACGGGCTTTGACCAGTGGACCTCCCGACCCGGTTGTGTTAGGTCAGCCCATAGGAACACTTTGGAGCAACATCCGGGCCAGACCCACAGCTAGATCCCCTCCGTATAGACCCCACGCGTCCGTTTCCCCCCTCCAGGTGCCGGCGGCGGCGCCATCCGTGACGGGGGGCACACCCCGGACACGCGTGCCGGGCGTTTGCAACCGCCACAACACTTCCAGACTTGTGAGAGGCCGTCTACGCAAGATTTGGCGGCATGCTAGCCCCCGGAGGCCGCCGGCCACAACCGTAGACGCGTGAAGGGCAATCCGCGTAGAGGGAATTTTTCGGATACTTCTCCATCACCAAAAATTATGAAAAAATACCATCG
>NW_025281074.1:0-1207 GCF_018294505.1 Triticum aestivum
GGCCAAGGGGAGAGGCGCGCCATAGGGGGGAGTCCTACTCCCACCGGGAGTAGGACTCCTCCTTTCCTTGTGGGAGTAGGAGAAGGGAAGGGGGAAGGAGAAAGAAGGAAGGGTACGCCCCCTTCCCTAGTCCAATTCGGACCAGACCATGGGGAGGGGTGCGGCCACCTTTTGAGGCCTTTCTCTCCTTTCCCGTATGGCCCATTAAGGCCCAATACGAATTCCCGTAACTCTCCGGTACTCCGAAAAATACCCGAATCACTCGGAACCTTTCCGAAGTCCGAATATAGTCGTCCAATATATCGATTTTTACATCTCGACCATTTCGAGACTCCTCGTCATATCCCCGATCTCATCCGGGACTCCGAACTCCTTCGGTACATAAAAACTCAATAAAACTGTCATCGTAACGTTAAGCGTGCGGACCCTACGGGTTCGAGAACTATGTAGACATGACCGAGACACGTCTCCGGTCAATAACCAATAGCGGGACCTGGATGCCCATATTGGCTCCCACATATTCTACGAAGATCTTTATCGGCCAGACCGCATAACAACATACGTTGTTCCCTTTGTCACCGGTATGTTACTTGCCCGAGATTTGATCGTCGGTATCTCGATACCTAGTTCAATCTTGTTACCGGCAAGTCTCTTTACTCGTTCCGTAACACATCATCCCGCAACTAACTCATTAGTCACAATGCTTGCAAGGCTTATAGTGATGTGCATTACCGAGTGGGCCCAGAGATACCTCTCCGACAATTGGAGCGCCAACCCAACAAGTACCTTTGGAGACACCTGTAGAGCACCTTTATAATCACCCATTTACGTTGTGACGTTTGGTAGCACACAAAGTGTTCCTCCGGTAAACGGGAGTTGCATAATCTCATAGTCATAGGAACATGTATAAGTCATGAAGAAAGCAATAGCAACATACTAAACGATCGAGTGCTAAGCTAACGGAATGGGTCAAGTCAATCACGTCATTCTCCTAATGAGGTGATCTCGTTTAATCAAATGACAACTTATGTCTATGGCTAGGAAACATAACCATCTTTGATTAACGAGCTAGTCAAGTAGAGGCATACTAGTGACACTCTGTTTGTCTATGTATTCACACATATATTATGTTTCCGGTTAATACAATTCTAGCATGAATAATAAACATTTATCATGATATAAGGAAATATATAATACTTTATTATTG
>NW_025281075.1:0-1207 GCF_018294505.1 Triticum aestivum
CCTTCATAAGGACCCTTTTCATCGAATCTGTTCCGACTAAAGTGGGAGAGACTGGCACCCGCTAGCCACCTTATGCACCAAGTGCATGTCAATCGGTGGAACCTGTCTCACGTAAGAGTACGTGTAAGGTCGGTCCGGGCCGCTTCATCCCACAATACCGTCGAAACAAGATTGGACTAGTAACGGTAAGCATATTGAACAACATCAACGCCCACAACTACTTTGTGTTCTACTCGTGCAAAGAATCTACGCAATAGACCTAGCTCATGATGCCACTGTTGAGGAACGTAGCAGAAATTCAAAATTTTCCTACGTGTCACCAAGATCTATCTATGGAGAGACCAGCAACGAGTAGAAAGAGAGTGCATCTACATACCCTTGTAGATCGCTAAGCGGAAGCGTTCAAGTGAACGGGGTTGATGGAGTCGTACTCGTCGTGATTCAAATCACCGATGATCCTAGTGCCGAACGGACGGCACCTCCGCGTTCAACACACGTACAGCCTGGTGACGTCTCCCACGCCTTGATCCAGAAAGGAGAGAGGGAGAGGTTGAGGAAGACTCCATCCAACAGCAGCACAATGGCGTGGTGGTGGTGGAGGAGCGTGGCAATCCTGCAGGGCTTCGCCAAGCACCGCGAGAGAGGAGGAGCACTTGGGAGAGGGAGGGCTGCGCCAGGGGCAAGGGTGAAGCTCCCATGCGCCTCCCCACTATATATAGGGGTGGAGGGGGCTGGTTCCTTGCCCTCCAAGTCCATTGGGGCGTTGGCAAAGGTGGGAGGAAAGAAATCCCATCATTTCCTTCCCCACCGATTGCTATCCCCCCTTTTTTAGGGATCTTGATCTTATCCCTTTGGGATATGATCTTATTCCTTCTAAGGGGGGATCTTGGTGCGCCTTGACCAGGGGTGTGGGGCCTTTCCCCCACTACCCACGTTCATGTGGGTCCCCCCATGCAGGTGGGCCCCACTCCGGAACCTTCTAGAACCTTCCCGGTACAATACCGAAAAATCCCGAACATTTTCCGGTGGCCAAAATAGGACTTCCCATATATAAATCTTTACCTCCGGACCATTCCGGAACTCCTCGTGACGTCCGGGATCTCATCCGGGACTCCGAACAACATTCGGTAACCACATACAAACTTCCTTTATAACCCTAGCGTCATCGAACCTTAAGTGTGTAGACCCTACGGGTTCGGGAGACATG
>NW_025281076.1:0-1207 GCF_018294505.1 Triticum aestivum
AAGCTGCTTATATATTAGGCATCAAGATCTATAGAGATAGATCGAGACGCCTCATAGGTCTTTCACAAAGCACATACCTTGATAAGATTTTGAAGAGATTCAGAATGGATCAGTCCAAGAAGGGGTTCTTGCCTATGTTACAAGGTATGAGACTGAGCTCAGCTCAGTCACCGACCACGGCAAAAGATAAAGAAGAGATGAGTGTCATCCCCTATGCTTCAGCCATAGGATCTATTATGTATGCCATGCTGTGTACCAGACCCGATGTAAACCTTGCCGTAAGTTTGGTAGCAAGATACCAAAGTAATCCCGGCAAGGAACACTGGACAGCGGTCAAGAATATCCTGAAGTACCTGAAAAGGACAAAGGACATGTTTCTCGTTTATGGAGGAGACGAAGAGCTCGTCGTAAAGGGTTACGTCGACGCTAGCTTCGACTCAGATCTGGATGACTCAAAGTCACAAACCGGATACGTGTATATGTTGAATGGTGGAGCAGTAAGCTGGTGCAGCTGCAAGCAGAGCGTCGTGGCGGGATCTACGTGTGAAGCGGAGTACATGGCAGCCTCGGAGGCAGCACATGAAGCGATTTGGGTGAAGGAGTTCATCACCGACCTAGGAGTCATACCCAATGCGTCGGGGCCGATCAAACTCTTATGTGACAACACTGGAGCTATTGCCCTCGCAAAGGAGCCCAGGTTTCACAAGAAGACCAGGCACATCAAGCGTCGTTTCAACTCCATTCGTGAAAATGTTCAAGATGGAGACATAGAGATTTGCAAAGTGCATACGGATCTGAATGTCGCAGATCCGCTGACTAAACCTCTCTCGCGTGCAAAACATGATCAACACCAGAACTCTATGGGTGTTCGATTCATCACAATGTAACTAGATTGGTGACTCTAGTGCAAGTGGGAGACTGTTGGAAATATGCCCTAGAGGCAATAATAAAAGTATTATTATATTTCATT
The DNA here is from genome assembly GCF_018294505.1 of Triticum aestivum. Classification (NCBI taxonomy): domain Eukaryota; kingdom Viridiplantae; phylum Streptophyta; class Magnoliopsida; order Poales; family Poaceae; genus Triticum; species Triticum aestivum. The sequence continues at coordinate 971 of NW_025281076.1, forward strand.
GTTCATGATAATTGTCTTTTATTCATGCTATAACTGTATTATCCGGAAATCGTAATACACGTGTGAATACTTAGACCACACTATGTCCCTGGTAAGCCTCTAGTTGACCAGCTCGTTGTGATCAACAGATAGTCATGGTTTCCTGACTATGGACATTGGATGTCGTTGATAACGGGATCACATCATTAGGAGAATGATGTGATGGACAAGACCCAATCCTAAGCATAGCATAAAAGA
>NW_025281077.1:0-1207 GCF_018294505.1 Triticum aestivum
CCCCCCCCCCCGGGCCAGTGCTCCTCCGAGTGTTGGTCCCAACTAGAGCCACTTGCAGCGCCACCTCGGGGAAACTTGAGGTCTGGTTTTAGTTGTACGTAGTGTTCATCCGGTGTGCCCTGAGAACGAGATATGTGCAGCTCCTATCGGGATTTGTCGGCACATCGGGGGGCTTTGCTGGTCTTGTTTTACCATTGTCGAAATGTCTTGTAAACCGGGACTCCGAGTCTGATCGGGTCTTCCTAGGAGAAGGTATATACTTCGTTGATCGTGAGAGCTTATCATGGGCTAAGTTGGGACACCCCTGGAGGGTATAAACTTTCGAAAGCCGTGCCTGCGGTTATAGGCAGATGGTAATTTGTTGATGTCCGGTTGTAGATAACTTGACACCAGATCTGATTTAAAACGCATCAACCGCGTGTGTAGCCGTGATGGTCTCTTTTCGGCGGAGTCCGGGAAGTGAACACGGTTTTTGGGTTATGTTTGAGATAAGTAGGAGTTCAGGATCACTTCTTGATCATTGCTAGCTTCACGACCGTTCCATTTGCTCTCTTCTCGCTCTTATTTGCGTATGTTAGCCACCATATTTGCTTTGTGCTTGCTGCAACTCCACCTCATTACCCTTTCCTACCCATAAGCTTAAATAGTCTTGATCTTGCGGGTTTTGAGATTGCTGAGTCCTCGTGACTCACCAGATACTATCACAACAGTTGCAGGTGCCGATGATACCAGTGCAGATGATGCAACCGAGCTCAGATGGGAGCTCAATGAAGATCTTGGTCGTTGCTATGTTTCGTTTCATGTTGATCAGTAGTGGAGCCCAGTTGGGACGATCGGGGATCTAGCAGTTGAGTTATCTTCTTTTCTTTTGGCTTCGTCCGTAGTCAGACTATGTGTGTACTCTGAATGATGTATGAATTTTATGTTCATTGTGTGAAGTGGCGATTGTAAGCCAACTCTTTATCCCATTCTTGTTCATTACATGGGATTGTGTGAAGATGACCCTTCTTGCGACAAAACCACAATGCGGTTATGCCTCTAAGTCGTGCTTCGACACGTAGGAGATATAGCCGCATCGTGGGTGTTACAACTTGCAGGACGCTAGAAATATGAGTAATGGTACATCTATAGAGCGAATTCATTATGAACCATAAACCCTTTTAGCAACAGATCTCTCTCTCTCTCTCTCTCTCTCTCTCTCTCTCTC
>NW_025281078.1:0-1207 GCF_018294505.1 Triticum aestivum
GAAATCACTCCGGGACCCCAAAACAGTGAGTAATAGTATACAAAAAAAGGCAAGAATCGGACAAAAGTGTAAGTGTTGATGACCGAAACGTAAACGCACCCGCGGTTCGTTAATCGTTGAAATCACTTCGATACCCCAAAACAGTGCGTAATACTCCACGAAACGGGCCAGAATCGGCCAAAACTGCGAGTGTTGATGAGCGACACATAAATGCACCCCGGTGTTCGTCAAACATGGAAATCACGCCGAGACCCAAAAACAGAGTAATAGTCCAAGAAACGGGCCAGAATTGGCCAAAACTGTGAGTGTTGATGACCGACACGTAAATGCACCCCGTGGTTTGTTAATCGTGGAAATCACTCCGGGGGCCCAAAAAAGTGAGTAATAGTCCATGATACGGGCCAGAATCAGCCAAAACTATGAGTATTGATGACCGACACGTAATCGGGCCTTGGGGTTCAACAACTATGGAAATCACTTCGGGACCTGAAAACAGTGAGTAATAGTCCACAAAACATGTTAGAATTGGCCAAAATTGTGAGTGTTGCTGACCGACACGTAAACACAACCCGGGGTCATTTCGGGACCCCATAACTAAGTAATAGTCCAAGAAACGGGCCAGAATCGGCCCAAACTGCGATTGTTGATGACTTACACTTAAGCGCACCTTGGGGTTCAACAACCATGGAAATCGCTTTGGGGCCCCAAAACGGTGAGTAACAGTCCACGAAACGGGTCAGAATCGACAAAAACAGCGAGTGTTGATAACCAACCCGTAAGCGCACCCAAGGGTTCCTTAATCGTGGAAATCACTCCGGGGCCCTAAAAAAGTGAGCAATAGTCCACGAAACGGGCCAGAATCGGCCAAAACTGTGAGTGTTGATGACCGACACGTAAACGCACGCCGGGGTTCGTTAATCGTGGAAATCACTCCGGGACCCCAAAACAGTGAGTAATAGTATACAAAAAAGGCAAGAATCGGACAAAAGTGTAAGTGTTGATGACCGAAACGTAAACGCACCCCGCGGTTCGTTAATCGTTGAAATCACTTCGATACCCCAAAACAGTGCGTAATACTCCACGAAACGGGCCAGAATCGGCCAAAACTGCGAGTGTTGATGAGCGACACATAAATGCACCCCGGTGTTCGTCAAACATGGAAATCACGCCGAGACCCAAAAACAGAGTAATAGTCCAAGAAACGGGC
>NW_025281079.1:0-1207 GCF_018294505.1 Triticum aestivum
TTTAACGCGGTTTCCACCCCTCCCTCTCAACCGCACCAGTGCACGCTTGCCGCGCCACAACGCCGACGCTGGACCCGTGAATCGTGAGCACCCAGCTATGACTTACCGCACTCGTGCAAAATAATAAAACACGGTAAATATATTACTTACACGTGCGTTTTGTTTTGCAAGCGGCGCGAAAAAATTAAAAAGGGAATGCAACACGAGGACTTCCCAGGAGGTCACCCATCCTAGTACTACTCTCGCCCAAGCACGCTTAACTTCGGAGTTCTGATGGGATCCGGTGCTTTAGTGCTGGTATGATCGCATCCGATATGTTACCCCGGTCTTCGTCCCTTATCCTTGCCCCTCCCAGCTCCACTACAAAGACGATTGTACATTGCATTGGCCGCTCCCTCTCAACTACGGAGACGAGTTTAACGCGGTTTCCACCCCTCCCTCTCAACCGCACCAGTGCACGCTTGCCGCGCCACAACGCCGACGCTGGACCCGTGAATCGTGAGCACCCAGCTATGACTTACCGCACTCGTGCAAAATAATAAAACACGGTAAATATATTACTTACACGTGCGTTTTGTTTTGCAAGCGGCGCGAAAAAAATTAAAAAAGGAATGCAACACGAGGACTTCCCAGGAGGTCACCCATCCTAGTACTACTCTCGCCCAAGCACGCTTAACTTTGGAGTTCTGATGGGATCCGGTGCTTTAGTGCTGGTATGATCGCATCTGACATGTTACCCCGGTCTTCGTCCCTTATCCTTGCCCCTCCCAGCTCCACTACAAAGACGATTGTACATTGCTTTGGCCGCTCCCTCTCAACTACGGAGACGACTTTAACGCGGTTTCCACCCCTCCCTCTCAACCGCACCAGTGCACGCTTGCCGCGCCACAACGCCGACGCTGGACCCGTGAATCGTGAGCACCCAGCTATGACTTACCGCACCCGTGCAAAATAATAAAACACGGTAAATATATTACTTACACGTGCGTTTTGTTTTGCAAGCGGCGCGAAAAAAATTAAAAAGGGAATGCAACACGAGGACTTCCCAGGAGGTCACCCATCCTAGTACTACTCTCGCCCAAGCACGCTTAACTTCGGAGTTCTGATGGGATCCGGTGCTTTAGTGCTGGTATGATCGCATCCGACATGTTACCCCGGTCTTCGTCCCTTATCCTTGCCCCTCCCAGCTCCACTACAAAGACGATTG
>NW_025281080.1:0-1207 GCF_018294505.1 Triticum aestivum
CTTGTTCGCATTAGCCACTACGAGGAAATCTTTCAAACCCGTAGTGAACTCGCGGGAGAGTCGGTTACCGTACATCCATTGCCGATTCATCTGCATTATTATAATATAAAATATATAATTAACCATCATGCATTTGTTAAAGTAACTAGCTATAAACAATAGAAATTAAACAATGAACAACACACATGCATATTTTATCAATGACACACATGCATGAAAGGTTCAAGTTGCTAACCGCGATCGAGGAGGAACCTCAAGTGTGGCTCCAACACTTCATATCATGTTTGTTTCACGCTGTTGGGCATTTCATCAAACACCTTGTGTGCATAAGAGGAACCAAAAGCAAACCTACACCCCCTTGTGAAGAGAAGTGGCACCAAATGGCTAAGTGAGTGCGCTGAACTGGTATATATAGGGGAGGAGCTTTAGTAGCGGTTGGCCAGGCCAACCGCGACTAAAGGCCTTTGGGCACCTTTAGTCGCGGTTGGCCTGGCCAACCGCGACTAAAGCCCCTCACGTGCACCAGCTGGCCACCGAGCGCCCTGGCCCAAGCTTTTGGTCACGGTTCGTCTGCCGAACCGCGACTAAAGACTTCATTAGTCGCGGTTCCTACAGTTTCGCGACTAATGGGGCTGGACGGAAGCCTCTTTTTCTACCAGTGTATGACTGGTTTCCTCCGGTTATGGTTGGACAGCGAAACATTCAGCGTCCTTCCGCCGCCTCCTTGCTGGTCGTTGCTCGACCAAAAGAATTCCACCTTGTCTGAGCTGCGTGGAGAGTTGTGTGTAGCATGTCCCCGGCAAAGCAACGACCAGTCGCTTGATATGTGGATGTGCACTAACATGGACGCTGCTGGCTCCAACATGCCACAGTGGGACAAGCGCTACATCATCCACTGGGACTGGCCACAAACGTCGCTTCGTCCGATGGTTGTGCTAGATGACGGGGTACTCGTGTGCAAAGCCCAAGGGAACCATCTGTGCCGCTGCATTTTGCAAACTCGAAAACATGTCAAGGTCAACGATAAATTTCGAGTGGAAAGTCTGAAATACTACAACCTGGAGGCGGACAGTCCCATTGAGTTCCCACTCGGAAGCAAGGCCAACTTCGATGTAATACCCTATGTTCCAAGCTTGGTCCCAATCTAGTTATACATGGGGCAAGCAAAATTCAGCAATTCATTGGGAATTTGGGACGGAATAGTTGC
>NW_025281081.1:0-1207 GCF_018294505.1 Triticum aestivum
GATTTCATTATTTGGAACTTATTTGAACTCCAGACTCTTTGTGTGTTCAAAATGCACCATTCAAAGCCACATCAGCAATTTTCAACCCTTTCTGACTTCATTTGTTCTTTTTCAGGCATTCACTCATATTTTTGAGCTAAATGACCATGAAATTGAAAAGCACTACAAATGATCTCCGATAAGGTTGAAAGTTGACATGGTATCATCATTTCACCCACATAGCATGTGCTAGAAAGTTGAGAGGGTTACGGCAAAAACTAGATGCACTTCGTGTACAAAACTGACAATCTCTTTCGAAGTATCATGGTTTTGGACGAAAACTCATCTGTTACAAAGGGATTTCATTATTTTGAACTTATTTGAACTCCAGACTCTTTGTGTGTTCAGAATGCACCATTCAAAGCCACATCAGCAATTTTCAACCCTTTCTGACTTCATTTGGTCTTTTTCGGGCATTCACTCATATTTTTAGCTAAATGACCATGAAATTGAAAAGTAATACAAATGATCTCCGAAAAGGTTGAAAGTTGGCATGGTATCATCATTTCACCCACATAGCATGTGCTAAAAAGTTGAGAGGATTACAACAAAAACTGGATGCACTTCGTCTACAAAACGGACAATCTCTTTCGAAGTATCAGGGTTTGGGACGAAAACTCATCTGTTACAAAGGGATTTCATTATTTGGAACTTATTTGAACTCCAGACTCTTTGTGTGTTCAAAATGCACCATTCAAAGCCACATCAGCAATTTTCAACCCTTTCTAACTTAATTTGTTCTTTTTCAGGCATTCACTCATATTTTTGACCTAAATGTCCATGAAATTGAAAAGCACTAAAAATGATCTCCGATAAGGTTGAAAGTTGACATGGTATCATCATTTCACCCACATAGCATGTGCTAGAAAGTTCAGAGGGTTACGGAAAAAACTGGATGCACTTCGTGTACAAAACTGACAATCTCTTTTGAAGTATCAGGGTTTCGGACGAAAACTCATCTCTTACAAAGGGATTTCATTATTTTGAACTTATTTGAACTCCAGACTCTTCGTGTGTTCAAAATGCACCATTCAAAGCCACATCAGCCATTTTCAACCCTTTCTGACTTCATTTGGTCTTTTTCGGGCATTCACTCATATTTTTTAGCTAAATGACCATGAAATTGAAAAGCACTACAAATGATCTCTGAAAAGGTTGAAAGTTGGCA
>NW_025281082.1:0-1207 GCF_018294505.1 Triticum aestivum
GAGAGAGAGAGAGAGAGAGAGAGTAAAAAAGTGTTCTTGAGGATGTTTGAAGCGAATGGTCAACCCTCCCATTGGATAGGAGAGAGATATTTATAGTATGCCACAATAAGTGGCCGTTGGGACCAAAACAACATAGCAGTGTTGGACGTCCGATACACATCGGACGATCGAGGGCTCGGCAGACACCGGACGTCCGATGTTTTGGCTCGGTATAGAAGGTACCGGACGGCTGGAGGATCCCGGACGTCCGATGTTTTGGCTCGGTATAGAAGGTAGCGGATGACCGGAGGATCCCGGACGTCCGATGTTTTGGCTCGGTAGAGAAGGTACTGGACGACCGGATGATCCCGAACATCCGATGTATTGGCTCAGTATAGAAGGTACCGGACGTCCAGTGGACGCTGGCCATCTAATGTTTTTGTACTGATGAGGAGAAGTCAGACATCCGGTGGAAACCGAAAATCGGATGTTTTGGCTCTGGAAAGGATGTACCGGACGTCCGGTGAATACCGGTCGTTCGACACGCATCGGTCGTCCGATAGAACCAAGGCACAGAAGATGAGATCCTAAAGTAGATCATTTGAGCAAGACTTTTAGAGAGACCGCATGTTCCCTTCTTAATAGTGCGGGATCCCTATACTCAAGAACAAGCATAAAAAGGTGCCTAAGCCAGTAGACTTGTTTCTTTGTTCTTGAGGAAGATAAATATTTCCAAAGTCATAATCCACACACACATGATCCCGAGGGGACAAAAACCTGAGATATACTTGACAAAGTTTGTTAGTCCCCCTATGAGTATATTGTCATCAACATCAAAATAAGATTAAGGGCATGATTGCACTTTCAATCTCTCCCTTTTTGGTAGTTGATGACAATATACACATAGTACAGAAGAAACAAGGTTGTTCTATGATTAAGACAGATTTATTGAAGAGCTCCCCCTCTCAGTGATAATCATTGCGAACATTATATGGAGAGCTCCCCCTCTCAGTGATAATCATTGCGAACATTATATGGAGAGCTCCCCCTCATAGTGACAACCATTAAAAATATATGAGCAAAATAAAACAAACTCTCAAACATAACCATCACAAGAGCACATCAACACAATATCATCATATTTCTTCATACATAAAACTTAGTGGTTCAACATAAGACATAGATAAAGTCATACACCTACTCAATAATGGTTCAACATAAGATAAGT
>NW_025281083.1:0-1207 GCF_018294505.1 Triticum aestivum
CGGGCCAGTGATCTCTGATATTCTCATATATGCCCTTGAATTCTGGTGTCTCTTTATTTTCGACAAACTTATTCAGCTCTTTCTTCCACCTCCTGAATAGTTCTGCCATCCTCTTAAGAGCAAAAGACTTGATTAATTGCTCTTTAACTGGCTTCTCTGGATCATCCTCTGGCGGTAGTGTGAAATTTGACTTCAGCTCAGTCCAAAGATCATTTTTCTGCATATCATTGACATAAGACACCTCAGGGTCTTCTGTAGCCGACTTTAACCATTGTTGGATGCTGATCGGGATCTTGTCCCTAACCAAAACCCCGCACTGAGAAACAAATGCGCTCTTTGTCCGGAGGGGTTCAATCGGTTGGCCGTCGGGCGCGATTGCTATGATCTCAAACTTTTCATCCGAGCTCAACTTTTTCTTCGGGCCTCGTCTCTTTACCGAAGTTGTGCTCGATACGGAGGGCTAGAAAAAAGAACAAAGACTTAATTAATATGTGTACATACCAAAACAATGAATGCATCAATTAGCTAGTCAGCAGAAGCTTAACTAATATATATACCTGGCCAGACTCGGTTCGGTCACCGGAGACGTCATCACGGTCTCCTTCTTGCACCGGCATTGGGTCACCGGAGCCGTCCTCACGGTCTCCTTCTTGCACCGGCATTAGGTCACCAGAGCCATCATAATCATAGCCAGCTGCTTCCTTGTGCGATTATGTCCCCCAACAACTCTTCTTGTACTTTGTCTCGGGTGGTGTCCATAGTTTCTACAAATATTGACAACATGGCAATTATTATTCAAACATGACAGATGGATATATTAGTGGCAAACGTAGAACTAATATTAATTAATGGCCTCGACGCTGCTTCTCTAGGGTTTGGGGTGGCCTCGACGCTGCTTCTCTAGGGTTTGGGGTGGCCTCGACAACGCTTCAAGGATAAAAAAAGAAGAGGAAGAAGAAAAAATAAGAGGAGAAGAAAGAATAGAGGAGTAAGAACTCCTCTATTCTTTCTTCTCCTCTTTTTTTCTTCTTCCTCCTCTTTTTTTATCAGGAACGAGGGTCGTCGAGGGTCACCGAGCGGTAGAGGAAACCCTAAATAGCAAGTATCGTGGGTGTGAGATACATGTGGCCGTCGGTGTCGGACACTACATCCACGTCCCACAAGTGACGTGGGCGTCGAAGCCCGCGCCACTTGTGGGACGTGGATG
>NW_025281084.1:0-1207 GCF_018294505.1 Triticum aestivum
AAAAAAAAAAGACAACTTGCCATTGTTGTCTCAAAAATAAAAATTGCCATTGTTTTCTTATATCAAAATAAAAGATAAACTTGCCACTGTTCTACTGTCACAAAAGAAATTTGAAATCGTTCTCCTCAAAAGAAAAAGAATAACTTGCCATCGTGTTGTGCCATTGTGCCAATTCGGCAAGATGCATCGTTCATCCAATAGCTCTAAGACTGAAACCTATACTTTAATACGTACGAGCCGAAAGAAGGCAGATTGATGCTGGTGTAATCATTCCACAAAAAAAGAAAAGAGTATATGCATCAGTTTCAAAGCCCTTTGAGGGAAGTTAGAATCATCATATACCCCGACCTCTATTTCCCACTAATTATCCTTTTTGACTTTTTCACAGCTTAAATCAGCTAATCGGATGACCACATGTGCATTAGTTATGGACCTGAGGGGGTACCTTTTTGGGGGTGCACCCAGCGATTTCGCAGTGGATTCGGGACTGCGCATCGTAAATGTAGCAACACAGAATACCTACAGCGATGGTAATGCGAGCACAAACGAGTAGCAAGAATGGAACGTTTGGGATATTGAAGATATCAGAAACAGTTTTATAGGGACAACTGTATGCATCATGGCTCCTTATCCCTGACGGTTTCTGGGTCGTCTGAGAAGGACTCACCTATCACCCACACTCGTCTGGCGACGGTTTAAAATGCCGTCGCGAAAAGGGGTTAAAAACCGTTTGTATAGTAGCTCGCTGTAGCAGTGTGATTTCATGTTTATTTACATGATACAGCAGCAAATATCTATGCCCCAAAATTTGGAAGACCACCAAGAATTATGAGGATAACACGAGTACCAAATTCTAGGAATGGATCATGGGTGTTATGCTCAAAGTCTTCGTTATAGGAAGTACTATATCTGCAGTTTCAGGAGATAACTATTCGATCTTCTATGATCGGTTGACGCATGTGATCTCCTATTGATACCAAATTGATCCAAAACTAAGGTTTTCATCATTAATTGCTGAAATTTTTCTCTACACAAATTGCAACACCTCTCTATAGCCCACATTACTTCCTTAATCTCCAAATTCTCACATTATGACTAAGCACTCCAACAATTACTCATTTAATTGGCAACCTCCTACTTTTAGTTTATACAAAAACGAATTCTGCTAATAAAAACCTTCTTGAATAAGCTAGCTTTCTTTGACAAG
>NW_025281085.1:0-1207 GCF_018294505.1 Triticum aestivum
TGCTATTACTCACTGATTTTGGGTCACGGGGCGATCCGAACATTCCGGGAACCCGAGGGGTTCGGTTACGGGGACCTCGTCAAAACTCGCAGTTTTGGTCCATTCTGACCAGTTTTCTCAGCTATTACTCACTGATTTTGGGTCCCGAGGCGATCCGAACATTCGGGGAACCCTGGGGTCCGGTTAGGGGGACGTTGTCAAAACTCGCATATTTCGTCCAATCTTACCAGTTTTCTGTGCTATTACTCACTGATTTTGGGTCCCGGGGCGATCCGAACATTCGGGGAACCCCCGGCGTCCGGTTACGGGGACATCGTAAAAACTTGCATATTTGGTTCATTCTCACCAGTTTTCTATGCTATTAACTACTAATTTTGGGTCCTGGGGCGATCTGATCGTTTGGGGAACCCCAGGGGTCCGGTTACGAGGACCTGTCAAAACTCACATATTTGGTCCATTCTGGCAGTTTTCTGTGCTATTACCCACTAATTTTGGGTCCCGGGGCGATCTGAATTTTTTGAGAACCTCGGGGTCCGGTTACGGGGACGTCATCAAAACTCGTAGATTTGGTCCCTTATAGCTAGTTTTATGTGGTATTACCCACTAATTTTAGGTCCCGGGGCGGTCCGAATGTTCGGGGAACCCCGGGGTCCGATTACGGGGACATCATCAAAACTCGTAGATTTGATCCATTCTGACCAGTTTTCTGTGCTATTACCCACTAATTTTGGGTTCCGGGGCGATCCGAACGTTCGAGGAACCCCCGGGGTCCGATTACGGGGACCTTGTCAAAACTCGCATATTTGATCCATTTTGACCACTTTTCTGTGCTATTACCAACTAATTTTGGGTCCCGGGGCGATCCGAACATTCGGGGAACCCCCGGGGTCCGGTTACGGGGACCTCGTAAAAACTCGCATATTTGGTCCATTCTAACCAGTTTTCTGTGCTATTACCTACTAATTTTGGGTCCCGGGGCGATCCGAACATTCGGGGAACCCCGGGTTACGGTTACCTGGACGTCGTCAAAACTCGCATATTTGGTCAATTCTGGCCAGTTTTCTATGCTATTACTCACTAATTTTCGGTCCCGGGGCGATCCGAACATTCGGGGAACCCCCGGCGTCCGGTTACGGGGACCTCGTAAAAACTTCCATATTTGGTTCATTTCACCAGTTTTCTATGCTATTAACCACGAATTTTGGGT
>NW_025281086.1:0-1207 GCF_018294505.1 Triticum aestivum
AAAAAAAAGTAAAAAGTATATAAAAATAAATAAAACAGTAATTAAAATAAAAACAAATTTAATTAATTAATTAATTAATTAAATTAATTAAGTTAATTAACCTTAATTAATTAATCTAATTAACATGTTAGCTTAATTAAACAGTGATTAGTTTAACTAAACCCTAATTAACCTAACAGAGTATGACAGGTGGGTCCCACTGGACCCACGCGTAAGTTTGACTTAGTCAACTCTGTTGACTGCTGACGTCAGCATGACATCATGCTGACGTCATAAATCCATTTTTCGAATTAATTAAATAATTAATTAAATTCCAGAAATTAATAAAATCTTTAAAAAATCATATCTTTTAATCAGTAACTCGGATTAAAATATTTTCAACATGAAAGTTGCTCAGAACGACGAGACGAATCCGGATACGCGGTCCGTTCGTCCGCCACACACCCCTAACCTATCAAACCCGCAACTTCCCCCTCCGGCTCCTCTGCCCGAAAACACGAAACACCGGGAATACTTTTCCGGATGTTTTCCCCCCTTCACCGGTATCACCTACTACCGCGTTAGGGCACACCGAACATCGCGTATTGCCTTGTTATATTTTGTGATGCTTTGTTTGATCTGTATTCATCATTTCTTCCCCCTCTTCTCTTCGGTAGACTACGAGACCGACGCTGCTGCTGACCAGTTCGACTACGGAGTTGACGACCCCTCTCTCTTGCCAGAGCAACCAGGCAAGCCCCCCCCCCCTTGATCACCAGATATCGCCTATTCTACTCTATACTGCTTGCATTAGAGTAGTGTAGCATGTTACTGCTTTCGTTAATCCTATTCTGATGCATAGCCTGACATTGTCGCTACATTTGTTGATACCTTACCTGCAATCCTAAATGCTTAGTATAGGATGCTAGTTTATCATCATTGGCCCTACATTCTTGTCAGTCTGCCTTGCTATACTATCGGGCCGTGATCACTTGGGAGGTGATCACGGGTATATACTATACATACATACATACTATACAGATGGTGACTAAAGTCGGGTCAGCTCATTGAGTACCCGCAAGTGATTCTGACGAGGGGGCTGAAAGGACAGGTGGCTCCATCCAGGTAGAGGTGGGCCTGAGTTCCCGACGGCCCCCGACTGTTACTTTGTGGCGGAGCGACAGGGCAGGTTGAGACCACCTAGGAGACAGGTGGGCCTGGCCTTGTT
>NW_025281087.1:0-1207 GCF_018294505.1 Triticum aestivum
GCCGAGGCGGTCGCCGAGAGTCGGATGCTCGATAGGCGGTGGGGAGACTCGTCTTTCCCTTCGTGGTGGGGGAGGCAGGTAGTCGCCCTGCCGCTCCACTGCTCTTGGGCGGCCGTCTTGGTCGCGCTTGATGGTGATGCGAGTCCGACTGTGGCTGACAGCCGGATCCTTCTCTTTTCTTCCGCGGACTCCGCCAGTCGGCGTCCGAGACGTCGCGCCTTGATCTCGGCGGGGAGGTAGGTCGTCATTTTGTCGCTGCAGCGCCTCCGTGCGGCAGCCGGCTTCATTTTGTGCGGCAGCCGCTTTGAGGAGTCACTGGACTCGCTCGGTCATTAGGCGGCGCTCTTCGCCTTCGAAGTTGTCTAGCTCGTCTGCTGCCGCCTGGGCGGCACGGATGTTCTCCGTAGGCGTGGCATATACGGGGCGATCGGCCCCAAACAGGTTGGCGACGGTCGCGCCGTGCTGTAGGACCGTGCATAGGCGGCTAGGCCCAGTCAGCGCTGGCGAGCCACCCACAACGCGATCCATCTCACGTTGGTAGGCCTCCGACAAGCGTCTCATGCTTGCCAGCTTCTTCGCGCCTTCGACAAGCTGAAGGCGGCGTGCCTCCAGCGTCTCGGCGTCAGCGTCCTCCAGGATGGGCGCCGTCAGGTCTCGCAGAGCCGCGTCGAGCGGGTCATGAGCTCCTTCATCGGAGTGCTCACCATGACTGATGACGAGCACTTCCATGATGGCGCTTCCGCCGCTCGCCTCGCGAGGGAGCGGCTCATCGTAGATCACCACGTTGGAGGGGAACGTGTCGAGCGACACGCCGTCGGAGTCGACCAGCATCGGGTCGGTGGAGCCTACGGACTCCAAGTCCACGGCAGGCTCGCTGGCGACGTGGAGATGGTCGAGGAGGCCCGCGAGGAGGCTTTCAGGGCCGCCCGTGCCCGCATCGGATGCAGGCTCGTCGGAGATGCTAACCTCGCCGAGAAGGTCAGCGAGGCAGCTCGCCGCGCAGGCGTCGTCGACGCTTTGCAGCGCGTCAGGGCAAGCGCCATCGGGCTTGCCGGGCTGGCTACGCCTCGCGGGGGAGGAAAAGGGTTCCCTTCCAAAGCAGGTCTCCGGACGACGGTGCACCTCGCCCCACGGTGGGCGCCAAATGTCGGGGGTTGGGTGCGACATATGCCAAAGGATGGCTTATCATGGTGGGAGCGAGTAGAAC
>NW_025281088.1:0-1207 GCF_018294505.1 Triticum aestivum
TGATCCTGACATCGAGCAAGACAATATGGACATTTGGGTCCTTGTTGATACGCCTCCAATTCTACCGCTATGTGAGTTTCTCAAACATAGTTATTAGCTAATTTATATTGTTCATTTCAAAATAGTTGACAGCTTATTTTCATTGACAGCTTATTTTGATTGTTCAAACAATGTGCGGAACATGGTAGACAGAACCTACTACACCGATGGCTCTGAGTTAACTTATAAGGAGAAAACTCATCTGGTCGGATTTTGTACTGATATTGAGAATTACAATATCTACAATCAAACTCCTCATCATTATGGTCCTCCATACGTGCCACTAGTGCACGTGTTGAACTACGGTAACTACTATGGAGATACCCTGGTAAGATTTCTTACTATTACGACATCCGTGCATATTTTGCATAGTTCTAAAACTAGTACATTATCATTGCTAACTATGAAGTTATTACTATGTTTTTCAACAGATAATCCCAAAGGATTGTGTGCCTCATTTGATGTATCAGAATGGTAGGCTTGATGTTTTGAATATACAACCAGGTCATCCTACGAATCTCAACTGTCCATACCGGATTTCTAAAAGAAGTGGAGACATGCAAATCAAAGAATAGAAAAAATGTATGGACAGTCGCAAGGAGCTTCTTGGAAGCAAAAGGAAGCGAGGCGCAAGAATTGGAGATAGGATGATCTCCATTCTCCATAATGGAGAGTCAGAGTCTATATTGTTTTATGCTATTTTACCTTAAAGAGGGTATTTCGGTCCTACCTAATACTGATGATCATGTGCTAAGAACAATTAAGTAGGGTTGGTTCGATGACTGTGAGGATGATGATCGTATGACTTGTTATTAATAACGAGTAGAAGTTGTATGATGATGATTAGTAGGACTTGTTATTATATATGATGATGCATGATGCGCGCATGAAGAGTTATTATATATCAGCGGGTGAAATGAACATGGATTGGATTGAAGTGAAGGCAACATGCATGTGGTGCGTGTCGAAAGTAGTACAATCCAAACTTGATCAAGTCCGGATTAGTATTACTTTCGACATGCACCACATGTTGCCTTCACTTCAATCTAAGCCATGTTTAGGCATAGCAGTACGTAGCGTTGGTAAACCAAGCACGGAGATATAAGAGAGGACACTTCTCTCTAATAGCTACCTAATAACAACCTAAATTAACCCCCCCAAAACCCCC
>NW_025281089.1:0-1207 GCF_018294505.1 Triticum aestivum
AAAACGCCCGTGTACGAGGAGCGGCGAGGAAATAGACAAGCTGTTGAAAAATTGGAAAGACTGCCCACTGCCGGGAAAGAAGCAAAAGGCGCCAGAGCCGGGAAAGAAGCGAAAGGCGCCAGAGCCGCTGCTGAAGGTATGGAAAACGAGGTCTGTTTTCTGGGACTTGCCGTACTGGAAGATCCACCGTGTGCCTCACAGCCTTGATGTCATGCATATCACGAAGAACGTGTGCGAGAGTCTGCTTGGTACCCTGCTCAACATGCCAGAGAGGACCAAAGATGGGCCGAAAGCAAGGGCAGACTTGAAATCAATGGGCATCAGGCAGGAGCTTCACGCTATATATGATGATGATGATGATGATGATGATGATGATGAGGCGAAGCAGGACACAGAAAGTCGTCGCAAAGGCAAAAAGGCCAAGAAGACCGGAAATGACTACCCTCCCGCGTGCTTCACTCTAAGTCAGGAGGAGATCGAGCAGTTTTTCACCTGCCTCCTCGGAGTAAAACTTCCTTACGGTTACGCGGGGAAGATAAGCAGATACCTAGACCCAGCGAAGCAGAAGTTCAGCGGGATGAAGTCTCACGACTGTCACGTGCTGATGATGCAGATACTTCCAGTTGCAATCCGTGGGATCATGGACGCGCACGTCCGTGAAACGCTATTTGGCCTATGCAACTTCTTCGACGTCATCTCTCGGAAGTCGATTGGCGTGAGGAAACTCAGAAGGCTACAGGAAGAGATCGTGGTGATACTATGCGAGCTTGAGATGTACTTCCCGCCCGCATTCTTCGACGTTATGGTGCATCTGCTGGTCCATATAGTGGAGGATATCATCCAACTCGGGCCGACGTTCCTACACAGCATGATGCCGTTCGAAAGGATGAATGGTGTCATCAAAGGATACGTTCGCAACATGTCACGTCCAGAAGGAAGCATAGCCAGGGGCTTTCTGACCGAAGAGTGCATCTCCTACTGCACGAATTATCTAGGCATCGAGAACCCCGTTGGTCTGCCCGTCAACAGGCACCTCGGCAGGCTCGCTGGATGGGGTCACCGTGAGGGTCGCCGCGAAATGCATGTCGACTTCGAGGGTCGACTCGCCGACTTTGAAAGAGCAAACCTAGTCGCGCTACAACACATAGACGTGGTCGATCCTTGGTTGGTAGAGCACAAAACCTTTATTAAAAAGACGTACAATGAC
>NW_025281090.1:0-1207 GCF_018294505.1 Triticum aestivum
CTTATCATGAAGCTCCTTGTTCGATAAATTCTCCCAGTCAATCTCGTCGGCTTGTGATCCTGGCATGGTTAGCAGCAATAGAAACACACAAGAATATGATCCTACAGACTACGAACAAGTGGTGGTGGTGGGTGTCACAAATCCGTCAAGCAAATCTCAAATTCTTACCAGTTCTTACCCAGCAGCAGGCGGTGATCGGCAACCGTTGTAGTCAAAAACTCTCAAAGCTTGGATAGAGCGATTACCAGGGAGAGTCAAACGCACGACGTAGATGTATGTGGAGCTGGGAAGGCTTATAATATGGTAGCAAAAAGGGTCAGCAATAATCAATTCAGAGATGCAAAGTTGAATAAACGCTCAACGACGGTACTGTGCTGGTCCTAGGCTAGACTGTGCTAGAGATGCGAGCCTAGAACACTAACAAAATCACGGCGCGGCACGTAAACAAGGGAAAAGCACAATCTGAATTTTTTTATTTTTTCGCTCTTTTTTTTGCGCTCTTTTTTTTTGCGCTGCTTTTTTTTTGCGAAAAATCATTATAATGGCGAGTGTCTCAAAACTCTTCCTAGCTCAAACTGACAGGATGGGCACGAAATTTTTTCGACCAAAATTTTTTTTTTCGACTGCCCGGACCCAAAAACTGGAAACGGGTCAAAAAAAACTTCCTATAATGGCACCTGTCTCAAAACACTCAGAAACACCTAAAAATAGGATAGCCAGAAATTTTTTCGAAAAATGCGTTTTCGAAAAATTTTGGGCCTAAACGGAGCGTGGCTACCCGACTCTTTTTTTTTTCCGAAACCTACTCCGGCAAGGAAACACGAATCGGAATCTAGATGGATCCCGAAAACAAACCTAATAAGCAAAGAACTCGGATTGGTGGTGGATATATGGTGGTGGTATATGGCAGCGGTGGTGGTAGCGGTGGTAGTATATGGATATGGATCGGTGGTGGTATATGGACACGGATTGGTGGTGGTATATGGATACGGATTCGGTGCGGTGGTGGTAGATGGCAAGGGCGATGATGATGGTGCGGCGGCGGCGTGACAACTTATGACCAGAACTCGAAACTCTAAAAGACTAGACTCTAAGACCAGCAACTAGACACGACGATGCAACCGCAAATTCAACAAAGCAAAACCCTAAAAAGATTATGCAAGGCTCAGATTGGTTCGGATATGATGAACTAACCCTAATTTTTTTT
>NW_025281091.1:0-1207 GCF_018294505.1 Triticum aestivum
GTAGTCTACCTTTATAGTCACCCAGTTACGTTGTGACGTTTGGCATACCCAAAGCACTCCTACGGTATCCG
Source organism: Triticum aestivum (assembly GCF_018294505.1). NCBI lineage: Eukaryota > Viridiplantae > Streptophyta > Magnoliopsida > Poales > Poaceae > Triticum > Triticum aestivum. Next base: position 72 of record NW_025281091.1, read on the forward strand.
GGAGTTACACGATCTCATGGTCTAAGGAAAAGATACTTGACATTGGAAAACTCTAGCAAACGAACTATACGATCTTGTGCTATGTTTAGGATTGGGTCTTGTCCATCACATCATTCTCCTAATGATGTGATCTCGTTATCAATGACATCCAGTGTCCATAGTCAGGAAACCATGACTATCTGTTGATCAACGAGCTAGTCAACTAGAGGCTCACTAGGGACATGTTGATGTCTGTTATTCACACATGTATTACGATTTCCGGATAACACAATTATAGCATGAATAAAGACAATTATCATGAACAAGGAAATATAATAATAATGCTTTTATTATTGCCTCTAGGGCATATTTCCAACAGTCTCCCACTTGCACTAGAGTCAATAATCTAGTTACATCGTGATGAATCGAACACCCATGGAATTCTGGTGTTGATCATGTTTTGCTCTAGGGAGAGGTTTAGTCAACGGATCTGCTACATTCAGGTCCGTATGTACTTTACAAATCTCTATGTCTCCATCTTGAACATTTTCACGAATGGAGTTGAAGCGACGCTTGATGTGCCTTGTCTTCTTGTGAAACCTGGGCTCCTTGGCAAGTGCAATAGCTCCAGTGTTGTCACAGAAGAGCTTGATCGGTCCCGACGCATTGGGTATGACTCCTAGGTCGGTGATGAACTCCTTCACCCATATTGCTTCATGTGCTGCCTCCGAGGCTGCCATGTACTCCGCTTCACATGTAGATCCCGCCACGACGCTTTGCTTGCAACTGCACCAACTTACTGCCCCACCATTCAAAATATACACGTATCCGGTTTGTGACTTAGAGTCATCCAGATCTGTGTCGAAGCTAGCGTCGACGTAACCCTTTACGACGAGCTCTTCGTCACCTCCATAAACGAGAAACATTTCCTTAGTCCTTTTCAGGTACTTCAGGATATTCTTGACCGCTGTCCAGTGTTCCTTGCCGGGATTACTTTGGTACCTTCCTACCAAACTTACGACAAGGTTTACATCAGGTCTGGTACACAGCATGGCATACATAATAGAACCTATGGCTGAGGCATAGGGGATGACGCTCATCTCTTCTATATCTTCTGCCGTGGTCGGACATTGAGCTGAGCTCAATTTCATACCTTG
>NW_025281092.1:0-1207 GCF_018294505.1 Triticum aestivum
ATCATCATTTCATCCACATAGCATGTGCAAGAAAGTTGAGAGGGTTACGGCAAAAACTGGATGCACTTCGTGTACAAAACGGACAATCTCTTTCAAAGTATCAGGATTTCATCCGGAAACTCGTCTGTTACAAAGGGATTTCATTTTTTAAACCTTATTTGAACTCCTGACTTTTTGTGTGTTCAAAATGCACCATTCAAAGCCACATCATCATTTTCCAATCCTTTCTGACTTCATTTGTTATTTTTCATGCATTTACTAATTATTTTGAGCTATAAGACCCTAAAATTGAGAAGCATTTCAAATGAACTCTGAAAAGGTTGAAAGTTGGCATGATATCATCATTTCATCCACATAGCATGTGCAAGAAAGTTGAGAGGCTTACGGCAAAAACTGGATGCACTTCTTGTACAAAACGGACAATCTCTTTCAAAGTATCAGGATTTCATCCGGAAACTCGTCTGTTACAAAGGGATTTCATTTTTTAAACCTTATTTGAACTCCTGAATTTTTGTGTGTTCAAAATGCACCATTCAAAGCCACATCATCATTTTTCAATCCTTTATGACTTCATTTGTTATTTTTCATGCATTTACTAATTATTTTGAGCTATAAGACCCTAAAATTGAAAAGCATTTCAAATGAACTCTGAAACGGTTGAAAGTTGGCATGATATCATCATTTCATCCACATAGCATGTGCAAGAAAGTTGAGAGGGTTACGGCAAAAACTGGATGCACTTCTTGTACAAAACGGACAATCTCTTTCAAAGTATCAGGATTTCATCCGGAAACTCGTCTGTAACAAAAGGATTTCATTTTTTAAACCTTATTTGAACTCCTGACTTTTTGTGTGTTCAAAATGCACCATTCAAAGCCACATCATCTTTTTTCAATCCTTTCTGACTTCATCTGTTATTTTCTTGCATTTACGAATTATTTTGAGCTATAAGACCCTAAAATTGAGAAGCATTTCAAATGAACTCTGAAAAGGTTGAAAGTTGGCATGATATCATCATTTCATCCACATAGCATGTGCAAGAAAGTTGAGAGGGTTACGGCAAAAACTGGATGCACTTCGTGTACAAAACGGACAATCTCTTTCAAAGTATCAGGATTTCATCCGGAAACTCGTCTGTTACAAAGGGATTTCATTTTTTAAACCTTATTTGAACTCCTGACTTTTTGTGTGTTCAAAATGCACCATT
>NW_025281093.1:0-1207 GCF_018294505.1 Triticum aestivum
CATTTAAAATAATATAAAATATTTAAATGCTCAAATATCTCCAAACTAAAATGTTTCATGTTGGAAATAATCCAACTATGGGCCAGGAATAGTTTGGTGATTTTTGAAGTTGCCTAGGTATTTTATTAAATTCAACAAAGTTGCAGATATATATTAAATAAATCAGAAAACAGAAAAAAAAGGGGAAAACTTACCTGGCGCCACCGCAGGCCCACCAGCCAGCCCACCTGGCCGGCCCAGCCCGGCCACCGCTCCAGCGAGCTGCTTGGCTTGCCAGGCAGGCAGCCAAGGTGCTCGGCGGCGGCACCGCAGCTCGCCACGCAGCTGCACGCCGCCCGGCCTCCCCCTCTCGCCGCCCTGATGGCCTGGACGAGCTCCACGTCGCGCCCCGACCCTCCTGGACACCTCCATTCGCCCCCAGTTCCTCTCCCTCGCGCTCCCACGCCATGGCCGACGCCACCGTCGCCGCACCACCGCCGTAGCCGTGCTCCCCGTCGTCTCCACGCCGCGCCACCCTGTCCAGAAGCTCCACCGTCCTCTACTCCTTCGAGCTAGCCGAGCCCCGAGCGCTCGCGTGCCTCGAAGCCACCGCACCAACCTCGCCCGAACCGCCATCGCCGGAGATCCCCTTCGCCGTCGCCGCCGCAGCAGCTCGTCCCCGACCACGCCGTCCTTTCCATCAAGACCGCAGTGAGCTGGGCTAACTTCCCCTTCCTCTTTTTCTCTCTCTCGAGCACCACAGCGAGCGCACCAAGCTCACCCGCACGCGCCGTCGCGGACCTCGTCGCCGACGTGCTTCCGGCCACACTCCGGCCACAAGATGGTGTCCATCTTACTCACCGAGTCCCACAGCACCTAGCTAGCCACTCCACGAGCCTCACCGACCCCCCTAGCGCCAAGTTCATCCTCGACCGAACCCCGGTGGCCGCCAAAGTCGTCGCCGGCGCCAACTCCGGCCACCCCGACCCCAACGGACTCCGCCAAGAGCTGCGGTTTGTCCTCAGCTCCACTCCGGTGGTCTCCGCGGCCTCTTTGGTGGCCGAAATGGCCAAAACCACTCCCGCCGCCGCGTCTGGCTCGCCGGCGGCTAAACGCCGGCGTCGCCGGCTTTGACTTTGACCACGGGTGGGCCCTGGTTGACTCCCCTGAGTCAATGACAGGTGGGGCCCAGCCCTGCTAATTATACAGGATTAGTTTTAATCAAATC
>NW_025281094.1:0-1207 GCF_018294505.1 Triticum aestivum
AAATATGAATGTGTACATGCAACCGCTTAAGGACGAATTGCAAGAAGCCTGGGATAATGGGTTCAAGACATACGATGCCTATAGCAAACGGAACTTCATAATGCGTGTCTGGTACATGTACTCGACGCATGACTTGCCGGCGTATGCGCTATTCGTTGGCTGGTGTGTGCATGGAAGGTTCCCGTGCCCCACATGCAAGGGAGCTCTTGAGTTTCGTTGGCTTCAGGCCGGTCGCAAGTTTTCTTGCTTCGACATGCATAGAGAGTTCCTGAATCCTCGCCATAAGTTCAGGAAAGACAAGAAGAACTTCATCAGAGGTAGAGTTGTCAAAAACTCTGCACCACATGCATTGACAGGCCAACAGACCCTGGATTAGTTAAACGCTCTCGAGCCAGATCCCGAGCGTCCAGGGTACTTCAAGGGGTATAATTCTAAGCACGCCTGGACTCACAAAACATGCTTATGGGATCTGCCTTACTTCAAAGACCTCCTTTGCCCACACAACATCGACGTGATGCACACTGAGAAGAATATCACCGAGGCACTTTTTGGTACATTGTTCGGCATAGATGGGAAGTCAAAGGATAATACTAAGGCTAGAGTCGATCTGGAGGCGCTATGTGATAGGCCGTTACAAAACATGAAAGAACCGAAAGGAAAGCAGAACTGGACGAAGCCAAAGGCATGGTTCAATCTTGGAAGGCCGGCTATGAGGGAAATTATCTTGTGGGTGAAAATGCAGTTGATGTTCCCCGATGGGTATGCAGCGAATCTACCGAGGGGAGCCAGTCTTGATAAATTGAAGATATTTGGTCTCAAGAGTCATGATTGGCACATATGGATTGAGCGGGTAATGCCGGTGATGTTGCGTGGCTTCATCCCTGAGGATGAATGGCTAGTACTGGCAGAACTCAGCTATTTCTTCCATGTTCTTTGTGCGAAAGAACTATCGCCTGGCGTGCTAGAAGAAATGGAAGAGTTGGCGCCGGAGTTGATCTGCAAGTTAGAGAAGATCTTTCCACCGGGCTTCTTTAATCCAATGCAACATTTGATTTTGCATCTCCCGACCGAGGCAAGATTGGGGGGGCCCGTGCAAAATCGTTGGTGCTACCCAACTGAGAGGATGCAGAAGACGCTTCGACAAAAATGTAAAAATAAACGTAGAATTGAAGCATCGATGGCTGAGGCATTCATCACTGAGGAGGCG
>NW_025281095.1:0-1207 GCF_018294505.1 Triticum aestivum
GCTGTCACTAACATTTTGCAGGAGTTCGCTGACGTCTTTCCACAAGACGTGCCACCGGGATTACCGCCTATTCGAGGGATTGAGCATCAGATTGACTTAATTCCCGGTGCTTCACTGCCAAACCGTGCACCATACCGTACCAATCCAGAGGAGACGAAGGAGATTATGCGTCAAGTACAAGAGCTTCTCGACAAAGGTTATATACGCGAATCCCTTAGTCCTTGTGCTGTTCCTATTATTCTAGTGCCGAAAAAGGATGGTACATCACGTATGTGTGTTGATTGTAGAGGCATTAATAATATTACTATTCGTTATCGTCATCCTATTCCTAGGCTCGATGATATGCTTGATGAATTGAGTGGCTCTACAATATTCTCCAAAGTTGATTTGCGTAGTGGATACCATCAAATTCGTATGAAATTGGGAGATGAATGGAAAACAACATTTAAAACTAAGTTTGGATTATATGAGTGGTTAGTCATGCCTTTTGGATTAACTAATGCACCTAGTACTTTCATGAGATTAATGAACGAAGTTTTACGTGCTTTCATTGGACGATTTGTGGTAGTTTACTTTGATGACATATTGATTTATAGCAGATCTTTGGAAGAACATTTGGAACATTTACGTGTTGTTTTTATTGCTCTACGTGATGCACGTTTGTTTGGTAACCTTGGGAAGTGCACCTTTTGCACCGACCGAGTATCTTTTCTTGGCTATGTTGTTACTCCACAGGGAATTGAAGTTGATAAAGCCAAGATTGAAGCTATTGAGAGTTAGCCGCAGCCCAAAACGGTCACACAAGTGAGGAGTTTTCTTGGCCTCGCTGGATTCTATAGGCGTTTTGTGAGAGATTTCAGCACCATTGCTGCACCTCTCAATGAGCTTACAAAGAAAGATGTGCCTTTTCTTTGGGGTACCGCACAGGAAAAAGCCTTCACGGTATTGAAAGATAAGTTGACACATGCTCCTTTACTCCAACTTCCTGATTTTAATAAGACTTTTGAGCTTGAATGTGATGCTAGTGGAATTGGATTAGGAGGTGTGTTATTACAAGATGGCAAACCTGTTGCATACTTTTCTGAAAAATTGAGTGGGCCTAGTCTGAATTATTCTACTTATGATAAAGAGTTATATGCTCTTGTTCGGACTTTAGAAACATGGCAACATTATTTATGGCCCAAAGAATTTGTTATACATTCTGATC
>NW_025281096.1:0-1207 GCF_018294505.1 Triticum aestivum
TGTTAATGTTGCTGATTTGTTCTTTCGTGAAATTATTCGCTTGCATGGTGTGCCAAATACTATTGTTTCAGATCGTGATACTAAATTTCTTAGCCACTTTTGGAGATGTTTATGGGCTAAGTTGGGGACTAAACTGCTTTTTAGTACTACTTGTCACCCCCAAACTGATGGACAAACTGAAGTAGTCAATAGAACGTTGTCTACTATGCTTAGGGCTGTTTTGAAGAATAATAAGAAAATGTGGGAGGAATGCTTGCCTCATATTGAATTTGCTTATAATCGTTCATTGCATTCTACTACTAAGATGTGCTCTTTTGAAGTTGTGTATGGTTTCCTACCTCGTGCACCTATAGATTTGTTGCCTCTTCCATCTTCGGAGAAGGTTAATTTTGATGCTAAACAACGTGCTGAATTGATTTTAAAAATGCATGAGTTAACTAAGGAAAACATTGAGCATATGAATGCTAAATATAAACTTGCTGGAGATAAGGGTAGAAAACATGTTGTGTTTGCACCTGGAGATCTTGTTTGGTTACATTTGCGTAAGGATAGATTTCCTGATTTGCGCAAATCAAAGTTAATGCCACGTGCTGATGGTCCCTTTAGGGTGTTAGAGAAAATAAATGATAATGCATATAAACTTGAGCTGCCTGCAGATTTTGGGGTTAGTCCCACTTTTAACATTGCAGATTTGAAGCCTTATTTGGGTGAGGAAGATGAACTTCCGTCGAGGACGACTTCATTTGAAGAAGGGGAGGATTATGAGGACATCAATACAATTGTTACACCCACAGCCCCTGCTGCTATACATACTGGACCAATTACTAGAGCTCGTGCACGCCAACTAAATTACCAGGTACTTTCGTTTCTTGGTAATGATTCTAATGTTCATGAGAATATGATGCTGCGTAAATTGGATACATTTGTTTTGCTTACAAATGAAGGGCCTAGCTTGGAGAAGGATGAACATTGGAGCAAGAACAAGCATGGAGATGATGGCATGCGCAAGGGGAACAAGAACGGAGTTACAAGTGATGATTTCAGGACTTTGAAGCCACCATAATGGGTGCATGAAGCCTTGGACGAAATATACAAGATGCCACTTCATAAATTTCGTCCCGAGGCTATTTTAGGTGCTGCGTCACCTTATTATTGGGCCAGGCCCATATAATTTCGAAATACATAAGTATAGGCTATTTTTAGAGTC
>NW_025281097.1:0-1207 GCF_018294505.1 Triticum aestivum
ATGGACCAGTCAAAGAAGGAGTTCTTGCCTGAGTTGTAAGGTACGAAGTTAAGACTTAAAGCTCGACCACGGCAGAATAGAGAGAAAGGACGAAGGTCGTCCCCTATGCTTAAGACGTAGGCTCTTCAGTATGCTATGCTGTGTACCGCACCTGAAGTGTGCCTTGCCATGAGTCAGTCAAGGGGTACAAGAGTGATCCAAGAATGGCTCACAGGACAGCGGTCAAAGTTATCCTTAGTAACTAGTGGACTAAGGAATTTTCTCGATTATGGAGGTGGTAAAAGAGTTCGTCGTAAAGGTTACGATGATGCAAGCTTGACACCTATCCGGATAGCTCTGAGTAGAGAGACCGGATACATATAATGGAGCAATAATTTAGAATAGCTCCAAGTAGAACAGTTGTTTGGAATAGCTCCAAATAGAACGTGGGAGCTACATCTAGGAGATGACATAGAGATTTGTAAAGCACACACAGATCTGAAAGGTTCAGACCCGTTGACTAAAACCTCTCTCACAAGCAACATGATCAAACATAAAACTCATTAAGTGTTAATCACATAGTGATGTGAACTAGACTACTGATTCTAGTAAACTCTTGGGTGTTAGTCACATGGCGATGTGACCTGTGAGTGTTAATCACATGGCGATGTGAACTAGATTATTGACTCTAGTGCAAGTGGGAGACTGTTGGAAATATGCCCTAGAGGCAATAATAAAAGTGTTATTATTATATTTCTTTGTTCATGATAATAGTCTTTTATTCATGCTATAACTGTATTATCCGGAAATCGTAATACACGTGTGAATACATAGACCACAATATGTACCTAGTGAGCCTCTAGTTGACTAGCTCGTTGTGATCAACAGATAGTCATGGTTTCCTGGCTATGGACATTGGATGTCGTTGATAACGGGATCACATCATTAGGAGAATGATGTGATGGACAAGACCCAATCCTAAGCATAGCACAAAGATCGTGTAGTTCGTTTGCTAGAGCTTTGCCAATGTCAAGTATCTCTTCCTTTGACCATGAGATCGTGTAACTCCTGGATACCGTAGGAGTGCTTTGGGTGTATCAAACGTCACAACGTAACTGGGTGACTATAAAGGTGCACTACAGGTATCTCCGAAAGTATCTATTGTTTTATGCGGATCGAGACTGGGATTTGTCACTCCGTGTAAACGGAGAGGTATCTCTGGGCCCAC
>NW_025281098.1:0-1207 GCF_018294505.1 Triticum aestivum
CAAGGAAATATAATAATACTTTTATTATTGCCTCTAGGGCATATTTCCAACAGTCTCCCACTTGCACTAGAGTCAATAATCTAGTTCACATCGATATGTGATTAACACTCAAGGTCACATCCCCATGTGACTTACACCCAAAGAGTTTACTAGAGTCAATAATCTAGTTCACATTTACCATGTGATTAACACTCGATGAGTTCTGGGTTTGATCATGTTATGCTTGTGAGAGAGGTTATAGTCAACGGGTCTGAACCTTTTAGATCCGTGTGTGCTTTACAAATCTCTATGTCATCTCCTAGATGTAGCTACCACGCTCTATTTGGAGCTATTCCAAATAACTATTCTACTTGGAGCTATACTAAAAGTTGCTCCATTATACGTATCCGGTATTTCTACTCAGAGCTATCCGGATAGGTGTTAAGCTTGCATCGACATAACTCTTTACGTCGAACTCTTTATCACCTCCATAATCGAGAAAATTCCTTAGTCCACTAGTTACTAAGGATAACTTTGACCGCTGTCCTGTGATCCATTCTTGGATCACTCTTGTACCCCTTGACTGACTCATGGCAAGGCACACTACAGGTGCGGTACACAGCATAGCATACTGTAGAGAGCCTATGATAAAAGCATAGGGGACGACCTTCGTCCTTTCTCTCTATTCTGCCGTGGTCGAGATTTTAAGTCTTAACTTCATACCTTACATCTCAGGCAAGAATTCCTTCTTTGACTGATTCATCTTGAACACCTTCAAGATCATGTCAAGGTACGTGCTCATTTGAAAGTACTATTAAGCATTTTGATCTATCTTATAGATCTTGATGCTTATTGTTCAAGTAGCCTAATCCAGGTTTTCCATTGAAAAACAGTTTTCAAATAACCCTATATGCTTTCTAGAAATTCTACATCATTTCTGATCATCAATATGTCAACAACATATACTCATCAGAAATTCTATAGTGCTCCCACTCACTTCTTTGGAAATACAAGTTTCTCATAAACTTTGTATAAACCCAAAATCTTTGATCATCTTATCAAAGCGCACATTCCAACTCCGAGATGCTTACTCCAGTCCATGGAAGGATCGCTGGAGCTAGCATACCTTTTAGCATCCTTAGGATCGACAAAAACTTTCTGATTTGTATCACATACAACCTTTCCATACGAAGACTGGTAAGGAAACTCGTTTTGTCATCCATCTGCC
>NW_025281099.1:0-1207 GCF_018294505.1 Triticum aestivum
AGTTGCAATGGCTAACTTTTAACTAAACAAATCCCAAAGTCTAAACGATGCCCTAAGGGCTGTATATATGGAGGAAGAGGGGGGAATTTCGTGGCCCTTGGTGGAGGGGTCCGAAATCAACCCTATCTCTTGTTTCCCCACACATACGGACTCTAAAAATAGCCTATACTTATGTATTTCGAAATTACATGGGCCTGGCCCAATAATAAGGTGACGCAGCACCTAAAATAGCCTCGGGACGAAATTTATGAAGTGGCATCTTGTATATTTCGTCCAAGGCTTCATGCACCCATTATGGTGGCTTCAAAGTCCTGAAATCATCACTTGTAACTCCGTTCTTGTTCCCCTTGCGGATGCCATCATCTCCATGCTTGTTCTTGCTCCAATGTTCATCCTTCTCCAAGCTAGGCCCTTCATTTGTAAGCAAAACAAATGTATCCAATTTAGGCAGCATCATATTCTCATGAACATTAGAATCATTACCAAGAAACGAAAGTACCTGGTAATTTCGTTGGCGTGCACGAGCTCTAGTAATTGGTCCAGTATGTATAGCAGCAGGGGCTGTGGGTGTAACAATTGTATTGATGTCCTCATCACCTGCTGTCACTAACATTTTGCAGGAGTTCGCTGACGTCTTTCCACAAGACGTGCCACCGGGATTACCACCTATTCGAGGGATTGAGCATCAGATTGACTTAATTCCCGGTGCTTCACTGCCAAACCGTGCACCATACCGTACCAATCCAGAGGAGACGAAGGAGATTATGCGTCAAGTACAAGAGCTTCTCAACAAAGGTTATATACGCGAATCCCTTAGTCCTTGTGCTGTTCCTATTATTCTAGTGCCGAAAAAGGATGGTACATCACGTATGTGTGTTGATTGTAGAGGCATTAATAATATTACTATTCATTATCGTCATCCTATTCCTAGGCTAGATGATATGCTTGATGAATTGAGTGGCTCTACAATATTCTCCAAAGTTGATTTGCGTAGTGGATACCATCAAATTCGTATGAAATTGGGAGATGAATGGAAAACAGCATTTAAAACTAAGTTTGGATTATATGAGTGGTTAGTCATGCCTTTTGGGTTAACTAATGCACCTAGTACTTTCATGAGATTAATGAACGAAGTTTTACGTGTTTTCATTGGACGATTTGTGGTAGTTTACTTTGATGACATATTGATTTATAGCAGATCTTTGGA
>NW_025281100.1:0-1207 GCF_018294505.1 Triticum aestivum
TATAAGCCTTGGAACACATTAAGACAATAGTCATCCTTCCGTACAGTTTCCGAGAGTATTGCATCTCCAACGGAGTGGGTTAGTAAAGTTACTCTCCTCAGTTCACCACTGGCTTGTTTCCCCAGGTCCTACTTCACGGGATCTCCGATCACATAGGTTGGGTTACCACCATGGTAACTCATGTGGGTCTCATACCCATCTCCCTCGATGCACTATCTATCACTACACGTGATAGCCCTTTCGTAAAGGGATCTGCCAGATTCTTAGCCGTATGGACATAGTCCAACGCTATCACTCCGGAGTCTCTTAATTTTCTGACAGCTTTTAATCTCATTCTTATGTGTTTGGTGGACTTCATGTTGTCCTTTGAACTCTTCACCTTGGTGATGACAGTCTGATTGTCACAGTTCATAAGGATAGCCGGAACCGGTTTATCAACCAATGGCAACTCCATCAAAAGATCTCGAAGCCATCTCGCTTCAACACCAGATGTGTCTAATGCCGTTAATTTTGCTTCCATTGTCGATCTCGTTAAGATCGTTTGCTTGCAAGACTTCCAGGAAACAGTGCCACCTCCAAGAGTAAACATATACCCAGTTGTGGCCTTCATCTCATCAGCATCAGAGATCCAATTCGCATCACTATACCCTTCAAGTACCGACGGGTATCCGGTATAGTGAAGTCCATAGTTCATAGTACCTTTCAGATAGCGCATAACTCTCTCAACAGCATGCCAGTGTACATCACCCGGTTTGGAAACAAACCGGCTCAGTTTGCTCACAGCAAACGCGATGTCAGGCCTCGTTGCACTCGCTAGGTACATCAGTGAACCAATGATTTGAGAGTATCTCAATTGATCTTTAGCCATGCCTTTGGACTTTCGAATCAATACGCTAGGATCATATGGTGTTTGAGATGGTGTGCAGTCCGAATATCCAAAACGACTCAACACCTTCTCAACGTAATGGGATTGCAGAAGTGTGATCCCACCCTCATTATCTCTCAGTAGCTTGATGTTCAAGATAACATCAGCCACACCAAGGTCTTTCATCTCAAAGTTCTGAGATAGAAACGATTTGACCTCCTCAATGACTTTGAGGTTTGTTCCGAATATCAGTATGTCATCAACATACAAGCACAGTATAACTCCTTCGCCCCCACCATGGCGATAGTATACACATTTGTCAGCCTCATTAACAACGAAACC
>NW_025281101.1:0-1207 GCF_018294505.1 Triticum aestivum
CAAAGAGTATCTCCGAAATCTTCTGGTGCAGTCGGTGACCATCTGGACTGAAGGGGCTCTCCGGGAGAAAGTATTTTCGAGAACCTAAAGTTAGTTTTTAGTAAAAATCGTTTAACCCGAATAGAAGAGGGTTCAGAATCCCAGAGTAAAGGTCGAGGAATAAAAGATCCTAATACCTCCCGATGGCGACGTGGGCCCATGGGCCACACAGCCATGTTAGTAAAAGTTTTTCAACGACTAGACTCGACTTCGGCCAAGGAGTTGGAAAGGGGGATTCCTACAGGCAGTCGGCTCTGATACCAACTTGTGACGCCCCCGATTCAATCGTACACTAATCATGCACGCAAATGTGTACGATCAAGATCAGGGACTCACGGGAAGATATCACAACACAACTCTACAAATAAAATAAGTCATACAAGCATCATAATACAAGCCAGGGGCCTCGAGGGCTCGAATACAAGTGCTCGATCATAGACGAGTCAGCTGAAGCAACAATATCTGAGTACAGACATAAGTTAAACAAGTTTGCCTTAAGAAGGCTAGCACAAACTGGGATACAGATCGAAAGAGGCGCAGGCCTCCTGCCTGGGATCCTCCTAACTACTCCTGGTCGTCGCCAGCGGGCTGCACGTAGTAGTAGGCACCTCCGGTGTAGTAAGGGTCGTCGTCGATGATGGCGTCTGGCTCCAGGGCTCCAGCATCTGGTTGCGACAACCAGGTAGAAGGGAAAGGGGGAAAAGAGGGAGAAAAGCAACCGTGAGTACTCATCCAAAGTACTCGCAAGCAAGGAGCTACACTACATATGCATGGGGATATGTGTAAAGGGCCATATCGGTGGACTGAACTGCAGAATGCCAGAATAAAAGGGGGATAGCTAATCCTGTCGAAGACTACGCTTCTGGCAGCCTCCGTCTTGCAGCATGTAGAAGAGAGTAGATTGAAGTCCTCCAAGTAGCATCTCCAAGTAGCATCTCCAAGTAGCATCTCCAGTAGCATCGCAGTAGCATAATCCTACCCGGCGATCCTCTCCTCGTCGCCCTGTAGAAAAGCGATCACCGGGTTGTCTGTGGAACTTGGAAGGGTGTGTTTTATTAAGTATCCGGTTCTAGTTGTCATAAGGTCAAGGTACAACTCCAAGTCGTCCTGTTACCGAAGATCACGGCTATTCGAATAGATTAACTTCCCTGCAGGGGTGCACCACATA
>NW_025281103.1:0-1207 GCF_018294505.1 Triticum aestivum
CTTTAATTACTAATTTTCATTGTTTCTCTCTTTCAGGCACGCCACAATAAGGCGGATAAGGTGCCAGAGGTGTACGACCTGTATGCCATGGCCCACACTGGCTCTTTCAAGAAAGTCAAGGCTTTCTCTCAGTCTGACCTCGATGATGCAAACAACTTCACCAACATCTCCTCCCACAACAAGCTCGTGAGATATAGAGATGAGGGGAAGGCGAGGAAAGGGGAGGACTTTAACCCGAGCCAGGGTCCCATTGATCCAGAGCTGGTGATGATATCTGGTGGCGGGAGGTCCCATGGCTCCATAGCCATTGGAGATGGACTTATCCGTTGTCCTAGCACTCTCCCGGAGATCAAGGCGCGCCAGTCGAGCTCCGCTCCTGAGATAAGGCCTCGTGAACGGCCAGTGCAACTCGCCATCAAGGTTAGTGATACGTACTCAATTATCTTTCTCCATTACATTGTGTGCGCTTCCATCAATGATTACAAATGGTCATGTGAGTGGTGTTGTAGGCTGCTATACAGACTGAGAGAGATAGAACGGAGAAACTTCTGGCGGAGGCGGCGGAGAGGCAGCGGGAGATGGAGGAGAGGACGAGAAAGATGATGGAGGAGGAGAGGGCACGGAATGACATGCAGGCAAGGGCCATGTACGAGCTCCTTGTGGTAAGTTTCTTCTGCAGATTACTTGCTATTCTTAACATTTGAGTCTCATTACTAACTAGTATGACCCTGTTCTGAAAACCAAATGTGCAGTCTGTGTGCGAGAAGTCCGGTCAGCCCGCTCCGCCGATGCCAGTGATTGCTCCTGGGAGCACGGTGAGTTTAGTTTGAATGGACATTACTTGGTAGTCTTAACATTTGTGTGTCGTAATGCTAACGAGACATTGGAAATGATCTTTGGTGCAGCTTAACTCCAGAAACGCATCGCACGATCCTTCTCCAGGTAGCGGCACTAGCCACCCCGCTCCTACACCTCCCTGATCACGGTAAGTTTCTCTAGTGTTTTGCTTAACAAATGCATAAAGACCTAGACTTAGCTTTATTTCCTCCAATATGCTTACCATAATGACCTAGAGTTAGCTTATTTTCCTCCAAAATGACCCATTTTACCTAGGTTAGCTTATAAATGATGCAGTTCATCCAAGTTAGCTCAAAAATGACCCATTTTACCTAGATTAGCTCCTAAATGATCCATTTTACCTACGTTA
>NW_025281105.1:0-1207 GCF_018294505.1 Triticum aestivum
TCGGATTCGTCTCGTCGTTCTGAGCAACTTTCATATAGAAAACATTTTCATCCGAGTTACGGTTTAAAAGATATGAATTTTCAAAGTTTATTTGAATTCCTGGAATTATTTGAATTAAGCAAAAAAATGAATTATGACGTCAGCATGAGGCAATGCTGACGTCAGCAGGTCAACAGAGCGGCTGACCAGGTCAAACTGACCAGTGGGCCCCACCTGTCATAGACAGTGGGCTAACAGAAGATTAAACTAATTAATTTTTAGTTAATTAACTACTGGGCCCACCTGTCAGTGAGTGATTAGATTAATTAATTAGTTTTAATTATAAAAACATTTTTCTTTTCTCTTTTTTTTTAATTTTGCGGCGGGGCCCGCATGTCAGTGGCTGGGCCTGCCCAGTCAGCACGTTGACTGGGTTGACCCAGTCAACGGGGCCCACGGGGCCCACTGGCAGTGGCACTGGGGTGGCCCCAGGCCAGCCACGTCGGCGGCCGGCGCCGGAGCGACTCCGGCGACCAAAACAGCGGCGGCCCCTCGCCGGAGTTGGCCGGAATCGCGCTACGGGGCTCGGGGAGGAGCGGGGCTAGGCCCATTCGAAGGAGCTCGCAGCGCCGCATCCAGTGGTGGCCGGGGCTTCGCCGGACTTGGCCGGAATCGGCGCCGGCGAGCGGCGGAGGCGGCGGCGCGCACGGGTGCCCGACGGAAACGAGGCTACGGCGGGCTATCGAGCAAGCGGAGGGGCTGGGGGGCATCTACGCGCTGTGGGGAGTGCAGCGGGCTTGAGCCCGTGACCAAAAGGTCACCGGAGACCCGCCGGCGACGAGCTCCGCGGCGCGGCGTTCGGGCGCGCGTGGGGAAGCAGGGGGCGCGCGAGAGCGAAAGGACAGGGGAGGAGGGGGAAGAAGCTCACGGCGAGGCTGTAGGGGGACGGCAGCGTGCTCGGGGAGGCTCGTCGGAGGCGAAACGGGGCGGCGATCGACGGCGGCCGTGCGGGGAAGAAGAGCTCGGGGAGGTCGTTGCAGGGGCTCCGGTCTCCAACGGGCTGCACCAGACGATGCAGCGGGCGACGGCGGTCCTTGGAGACACCGTGGGGCGGCGAGGCGGGCACGGTGGCCGTGGGAACGACGGTGAACGGCGGCGACCGCGTCGGGCGTGGGGAAGGGAGGAGCGGCGTGGATCTGGGGGGGAAGAGAGAGGCACAGAGGTGAGC
>NW_025281106.1:0-1207 GCF_018294505.1 Triticum aestivum
GTCATGGTTTCCTGGCTATGGACATTGGATGTCGTTGATAACGGGATCACATCATTAGGAGAATGATGTGATGGACAAGACCCAATCCTAAGACTAGCACAAAAGATCGTGTAGTTCGTTTGCTAGAGCTTTGCCAATGTCAAGTATCTCTTCCTTTGACCATGAGATCGTGTAACTCCTGGATACCGTAGGAGTACTTTGGGTGTATCAAACGTCACAACGTAACTGGGTGACTATAAAGGTGCACTACAGGTATCTCCGAAAGTATCTATTGTTTTATGCGGATCGAGACTGGGATTTGTCACTCCGTGTAAACGGAGAGGTATCTCTGGGCCCACTCGGTAGGACATCATCATATGCGCAATGTGACCAAGGAGTTGATCACGGGATGATGTGTTACGGAACGAGTAAAGTGACTTGCCGGTAACGAGATTGAACAAGGTATTGGATACCGACGATCAAATCTCGGGCAAGTAACATACCGATAGACAAAGGGAATTGTATACGTGATCGATTGAGTCCTTGACATCGTGGTTCATCCGATGAGATCATCGTGGAACATGTGGGAGCCAACATGGGTATCCAGATCCCGCTGTTGGTTATTGACCGGAGAACGTCTCGGTCATGTCTGCATGTCTCCCGAACCCGTAGGGTCTACACACTTAAGGTTCGATGACGCTAGGGTTATAAAGGAAGCTTGTATGTGGTAACTGAATGTTGTTCGGAGTCCCGGATGAGATCTCGGACGTCACGAGGAGTTCCGGAATGGTCCGGAGGTAAAGATTTATATATAGGAAGTCCTGTTTCGGCCATCGGGACAAGTTTCGGGGTCATCGGTATTGTACCGGGACCACCGGAAGGGTCCCGGGGGCCCACCGGGTGGGGCCACCTGCCCCGGGGGGCCACATGGGCTGTAGGGGGTGCGCCTTGGCCTACATGGGCCAAGGGCACCAGCCCCAAGAGGCCCATGCGCCTAGGGAACCCTAGAGGGAAGAGTCCTCAAGGGGGAAGGCACCTCCGAGGTGCCTTGGGGAGGATGGACTCCTCCCCCCCCTCTTGGCCGCCGCACCAGATGCCATCTGGAGGCTGGCCGCCGCCCCTTGGGGTGGGAAACCCTAAAGGGGGCGCAGCCCTCCCCTTCCCCTATATATATGAGGCCTAGGGGCTGCCCATAACACGCGATTTGATCTCTCGTTGGTGCAGCCCT
>NW_025281107.1:0-1207 GCF_018294505.1 Triticum aestivum
AAAAAATAATTCCTCAAAAATGTTCAATATTTTGGTTGGGACCAGAACCCTTACCAAAAATTATCAAACATTTAAGAAGAGCCTTTTGGAGCAATGAATGAGATTTCTAGGGTTTTTGCCCCTCTTTTATTTAGGGTTTTGAGGCTTCCAATATTCCTCAATTCAAGTTTCAAAAATATAGACATGATGCACACATGAAGCTAGCCTAGAGCATTACCAGAAGTTAGGGATGTGACAACTCACCCCCACTAAACAAAAATCTCGTCCCGAGATTCAAGCGTAGGGTAAGGTGAAGGGGAGACGCAAACTGGTATAATCTTCACGATCCAGGTTGCACTTCAAATGAACGTTGATTTGAACACCATCTTTGTCTTGTCGTCTTGCTCTGAGAACTTCAGCTAATCATGACAAGAAGAGGAAAGGAAAACCCTAGAACAATCGATCTTCGAGAAGACCGAACAACTTAGGATCAACTCATGGAATGAGACATAGCAACATCTCTCGAGCTGCGAGGCGAAGCACACATCCATAGGAATGGAGTGAAGCAAATGACGAAGGTTCACTAGGTAGACAATAATTTCATGCTTAAGAAGGTGGTAAACGATTGTCAACGTAGCGAGGAGTTGAGTTGCCATGATACCACGAAGAAACATCCTGGAGGAGGGTGATTCATAGATTATTACCCTAAGTGGCAAAGAGAATTACCTTTGATCCAGAGATCATTGAAACTCTTTATACCAGCCTAAGGCAATCACAAGCGATCATTTGGAGGGGGTCGGTAGAATGACATACTCGGACTTGGATGATGTGGATTACCTTGTTGAAGACAACGTAATGGATGAATTTGCTTATCACCGGAAATGGAAGAGACCCATGGTAGAATGGCACATTGGCGGTGCAAGCTGGGAACAAAATGCAAATGCTGGGAATGATTCTGGTAACTGGGGAAGAACCCAACAATAGAGAGTGAATTCACTGTTGGAGTGGTTATAGCATAACCGAGGAAATCTGGGGCAATCCCAGCTAGTGCCGATGATAAGACGTAGCGCTTGTGCGTGCTCTCAAGAACTTGAGCATTTCCACAATCATCAAGGTTTTATCAACAACCGCGTCAAGGGTGCTGACAACACAACATACTACCATGATGAATAGCGATGGACGATGCAGATGCGAAGGAGGATAACACTTTCTCAGATTTCACCTTAGC
>NW_025281108.1:0-1206 GCF_018294505.1 Triticum aestivum
AGACGGCAAAGAGCTCTTTGCCGTCGGTGGCAGACGGCAAAGAGCCTGCATATTGGCTGTTTTTTCTGTTTTTTATTAAATCCCACAATTTGCACAGAAAATATATATGACATATATAGATATATTTCCATATCACATATCCAGCACATAAGTTTCATATCACATATCACATATCACATCAGTTTCATCCATACACATTGTTCATACATAAGCAAGTTCCATCCATACACATTGTTCCATCCATATATATATATTACAATGCAAAGTTTCATCAAGATAGCAAGTTCCATCATAGCAAGCTAGATACAATGCAAAGTTTCATCAAAGGAAAAGCAAGCACTCCATCATAGCAAGCTAGCTTCCATGAAGTGAATGAAATCTGCAAAATGGTAAATAAGAAAGTTAGAAATAGGTGACTAGAACAAGAAGAAGACTAGAACAAGAAGTATAAACTGGATCATTTATAAGCTAACCTAGGAGCTACTTAGGTAAATTGGGTCATTTTAGAGCTAACTTGGATAAACTGGATCATTTATAAGCTAACCTAGGTAAGATGGGTCATTTTGGAGCTAACCTAGGTGAAATGGGTCATTTTGGAGCTAACCTAGGTGAAATGGGTCATTTTAAAGCTAACGTAGGTAAAATGGATCATTTAGGAGTTAATCTACGTAAAATGGGTCATTTTAGAGCTAATTTAGTTGAAATGGATCTTTTTGAGCTAACTTAGGTGAAATGGATCATTTAAGAGCTAATTTAGGTGAAATGGATCGTTTTTTAGCTCACTTAGGTCAAATGGATCGTTTATGAGCTAAATTAGTTGAAATGGATCGTTTATGAGATAACCTAGGTAAGATGGGTCATTTTGGAGTTAGCCTAGGTGAAATGGGCCATTTTAAAGCTAACGTAGGTAAAATGGATCATTTAGGAGCTAATCTAGGTAAAATGGGTCATTTTTGAGCTAACTTGGATGAACTGCATCATTTATAAGCTAACCTAGGTAAAATGGGTCATTTTGGAGGAAAATAAGCTAACTCTAGGTCATTATGGTAAGCATATTGGAGGAAATAAAGCTAAGTCTAGGTATTTATGCATTTGTTAAGCAAAACACTAGAGAAACTTACCGTGATCAGGGAGGTGTAGGAGCGGGGTGGCTAGTGCCGCTACCTGGAGAAGGATCGTGCGATGCGTTTCTGGAGTTAAGCTGCA
>NW_025281109.1:0-1206 GCF_018294505.1 Triticum aestivum
TGAACCATTGGATGTAGTAAGGATGTGGATGTGGTCTTGTGGTGAGAGATAGCTTCTCCACCATCTCCATGCTAGCCAAGTTGTTACAGCTCCCTCCATCGATGATGACGCGAACAGAACGTTCCTTCACAACTCCCTTTGTATGGAACAAATTATGCCTCTGATTTTGCTCTGCTTGTGTGACCTGCACACTCAAAACACGTTGAGCAACTAAACATTCATACCTGTCAGCGTCTTCAGGAGCCATGTATTGCGTCTCATTTTCAGAATCATCTCCACCATGTTCTTCACGTGTAATAAGAGCCAAAGTCTCCTCATCATAGTCACTAGCGGACTCATACCCACCATCCTCAGTAGCAATCATGACACGCTGAGATTTGCATTCTCTCGCAAAATGTCCTCTTCCCTTACAACGACGACAAATAATATCACTTGTGTGCCCTGTCGATGCCATGGAAGAAGAAGAGCTCTGCGCAGGCCCGGTAGGCGTGCTCTTGGCAGAGAGTGGTGGTTGTGCCTGCTTTCTTGTATCACGGCTGGAGGTGGCACCTGATGGAGGTGATGGTGAAGTGGAAGTAGAAGATGCACGCGGTGTCCATGATGAAGGTCGACCTGCAGAAAAGTTAGTTCGCGCCAATGGCTGTCGATCCTGCACTTCACGTTCAGCTTTACAAGCAAGATGGAATAAACGAGTGATATTATTATAATCCTTATACTCTAGAATGGTCTGAATCTGTTTATTTAATCCACCCATAAAACGTGCAAGCATAGCTTCATTCTCCTCAACAATACCACATCTAATCATGCCAGTTTGTAATTCCTGATAATATTCTTCTACAGAATTTTTCCCTTGTCTTAAACGCTGCAATTTTTGAAGTAATTCACGTTGATAATATGGTGGAACCCAACGAGTACGCATAGCAGTTTTCAAAGCAGCCCAAGTAGTTGGAACAGGATATAATCTACAATGTTCAGACCACCAAACACATGCAAAGCTAGTGAAAGCACAAACAGCAGCAGGAACACGTCTCTCCTCAGGATATTGTAAACATGTAAATCGTTGTTCAGTTTCTAACTCCCAAGTAAGATATATATCAGGAACATATCTACCCTCAAATGGTGGAATATTCAATTTCAGTTTAGGGAGATGGTCATGATCTCGTACCTGAGGTGGTGGTGCTGGCCTACCGTTGCGAATATATACCT
>NW_025281110.1:0-1206 GCF_018294505.1 Triticum aestivum
TTTTCTCTTTGAATCTTTGGAGTTAAGGACTCTTTAGATGCAATCCAATGGAACACAAGGCTTGTTGCCTATTTACTTGACCTGATGCTTAGTAGCTACGCCAAGGCATTGTATTCATGTGGTCGCTGAATACTGTTGTTTCTGCTGGCTGTCTTAATTATTGTGTGTATTTCTGCCATAGGTTGCAAGGCTTCTTGCAACACGTGGATCAGCAAATTTGATTTACAGCAAGACAACGACGTCTTATGTTCCTTCTTTTAGGCTACATGCTGAATCTACTACTGAGGTTCCTGCAAAAAAAAGAAGCTACTATTGCAGGTATATATTGTTCAATGGGAATTTCATCGTCTTAGAATATTACAGTGCAGGCAGATAGTTGTTGTGGGTTGCAAGGTTAACTGCTCCATCCATGGACGATGTACTTTGACATCTACAATGGAATCACAAGTCATCATTTTCAACATGCCTTTTTTAAGGCTCTCGGTTATTTCTAATTCTATTGCAACTATAAGCATTTATATTTGTCGGTATACATGAGCTTGCAATTTCTGTTATAAATCACGATCTTCAAATTATGTGGTATTACTGATTTATTATGTTTTAAATGTCACCAACACCTATTTGGGAAATGCTTACACCATGGTGCAACCAAGAGATGCCAATTATGTGTTGCATCCGCAGTTATGCATCGGCCACTCCGTCTATAGTTAGTCTCTCTCTCTCTCTCACTCTCTCTCTCTCTCTCTCTCTCTCTCTCTCTCTCTCTTTCTCTCTAGTAGATATTATTATCGCGAGACAGGGAGAAGCAGACCTTACGAATCGCTGAGCCTCGACAGTAAAAATCCAGGCGATTCCCTTCATGGATTGCCGGCTCGCCCTCTTCAGGGTACATGTTTACTTTCTCTCTCTCTCTCTAGCAGAGATTATTATCGCGAGACAGGGAGAAGCAGACCTTACGAATCGCTGAGCCTCGAGAGTAAAAATCCAGGAAATTCCCTTCATGGCTTGCCGGCTCGCACTCTCCAAGGTACATGTTTACTTTTTTCTTGCGTGTTTTGTTTCAGGCATGATTTTGATTCTTTTCTCTTTGAATCTTTGGAGTTAAGGACTCTTTAGATGCAATCCAATGGAACACAAGGCTTGTTGCCTATTTACTTGACCTGATGCTTAGTAGCTACGCCAAGGCATTGTATTCATGTGGTCGCT
>NW_025281111.1:0-1206 GCF_018294505.1 Triticum aestivum
TCAACAATCACAGTTTGGGCCGATTCTGGCCCGTTTCTTGGACTATTACTCTATTTTGGGATTTCGGAGTCATTTCCACGATTGATGAACCCCGGAGTGCGTTTACGTGCTAGTCATCAACACTCACATATTCGGCCGATTCTAGTCCGTTTCGTGCACTATTACTCAACTTTTTGGGGACCCAGAGCAATTTCCACGATTGATGAACCCCGGGGTCCGTTTATGTGTCCATCGTCAACACTCACAGGTTTGGCCAATTCTGACCTATTTCGTGGACTATTACTCACCGTTTTGGGGTCCCTAAGCGATTTCCATAGTTGTTGAACCCCAAGGTGTGCTTACGTGTTGGTCATCAACACTCCCAGTTCTGGCTGATTCTGGCCCGTCTCACGGACGATTAATCACCATTTTGGGGTCCCAAAGCGATTTCCATGGTTGTCGAACTCCAAGGTGCGCTTACGTGTCGGTAGTCAACAATCACAGTTTGGGCCGATTCTGGCCCGTTTCTTGGACTATTACTCTATTTTGGGGTCTCGGAGTCATTTCCACGATTGACGAACCCTAGGATGTGTTTACTTGTCGGTCATCAACACTCACATATTCGGCCGATTCTAGTCTGTTTTGTGCACTATTACTCAACGTTTTGGGGACCCAGAGCAATTTCCATCATAGATGAACCCCGGGGTGTGTTTATGTGTCTGTCGTCAACACTCATAGTTTTGGCCAATTCTGACTTGTTTCGTGGACTATTACTCACCGTTTTGCGGTACCGAAGCAATTTCCATAGTTGTCGAACCCCAAGGCGTGCTTACGTGTTGGTCATCAACACTCCCAGTTCTGGCCGATTCTGGCCCGTTTCATGGACTATTACTCACCGTTTTGGGGTCCCAAAGCGATTTCCATGGTTGTCGAACTCCAAGGTGCGCTTACGTGTCGGTCATCAACAATCACAGTTTGGGCCGATTTTGGCCCGTTTCTTGGACTATTACTCTATTTTGGGGTCTCGGAGTCATTTCCACGATTGATGAACCCCGGGGTGCGTTTACGTGTCGGTCATCAACACTCACATATTCGGCCGATTCTAGTACGTTTTGTGCATTATTACTCAGCGTTTTGGGGACCCAGAGTGATTTCCACGATTGATGAACCCCAGGGTGCGTTTATGTGTCTGTTGTCAACACTCACAGTTTTGGCCAATTCTGACCT
>NW_025281112.1:0-1206 GCF_018294505.1 Triticum aestivum
GCCTCCGCCACCCCGACTGCTCCGGTTCTCCCCCGAGCTCGCCGTTCGCTTCTCTACACTCGCCGTGAGCCACTGATCCCCTCCCCCCTCACCGTTCTCGCTCTTGTGCACCGTAGCCACCGCACCTTGCTCGCCCGCATGGGCCACCGCTTTTGCTCGCCGCCGACGTATCTCCGGCCACCTATCGGTCCGGCCGTCGTGCTCAGCTCCCTCCCCGCGCCGCGTAGAGCACGTAGGTGCCCCGCACGGGCCACCCTGGCCACCGTAGCGTCGACCCCGAGCTCACCCGAGCTCCGGCGACCGCCAAGATCGACGCCGGTGATGACTCCGGCCATCCCAGGCCCAACCGCTGCCACCACTCGACGCGGACGAGTGCCCGCGTCCCGCAGATGCCCTCCGCCGGCCATTTGGTCGCCGGAGGAGGAATCCCGCAGCCAACGCCGCGTCTGGCCTCGCCGACGTCACGACGCCGGTGGGTTTGACCCCGCCGACCAGGGGGTTTGACGTC
Source organism: Triticum aestivum (assembly GCF_018294505.1). Taxonomy (NCBI): domain Eukaryota; kingdom Viridiplantae; phylum Streptophyta; class Magnoliopsida; order Poales; family Poaceae; genus Triticum; species Triticum aestivum. Next base: position 509 of record NW_025281112.1, read on the forward strand.
CCCTCTGTCACTGACGTGTGGGGCCAGCCCCTGTTAAAAGTTAGTTTAGTTTAAAACCTAAACTTAATTAGGCACTGAGAGACTGACAGGCAGGTCCCACGGGTCAGGTTTGACCCTGGCCAGCCCGTTGACTCGCTGACGCAGTGATGACATCAGGCTGATGCAGTAAAGCATTATCTGGATTTAAGTTTATTCAGAAAATTCCAGAAAATAGTATAAACTTCTAAAAATCATATAAAATCAACCGTAGCTCAGAATGAAATAATTTATATATGAAAAATTATCAGAAAAATGCAATCTATCCATCTGTATCATTTTCATGCATGTCAAACTAAGTTATACCTGCTGTATAGGTGAAAACATGATAATGACATTATAGATGCCAAATATGGAGTTTGCATATGAACCCTTAGCTCATATGGACCTCATTTAAACTGTTGCTAGATGCATTAGTGTAAATCATAACATTCTTGACATGTCATAATCATGCATCATATTGTGCATTGCATTGATTGTGTTCTTCCTTGTTTGCCGGTGATTGTCCCCTCTCGATAGCCGTGATTCCGACGATGAGATCGATGACACCGATGAAGAGCTATACTATCTTCGGAAGTGTCAGGCAAGCATAACCCCTTGTTCATTCCGATACAATCCCACTCTCTCGCTCCTGCTCTCTTTTACTGCATTAGGACAACAAC
>NW_025281113.1:0-1206 GCF_018294505.1 Triticum aestivum
GGGGGGGGCAGGGGATAAGGTGAGGGGGGTTTGGGCCGGCCGGCTGGGCCTGGGGTGGCCCAGTTGGGCCAGGTCCAGTGGGGGGGGCTTTTGTTCTTTTTTTTTTGTTCTGTTTTCTGTTTTGTTTTGCCTTTTCTTTTATTTGTTTATTTCCTTTTCTGTTTATTTCATTTAAAAGTATTTAGATATTTTATAAAAATGTGTTTTCTCCACCATAATTACCAGTGTAATATTTGGCACCCACTGAACATTTCTGTTTGAATTTTTGAAAACTTTTATTTTCCACTTTAATTATGTTTGAAGTTCGAACTAGGAGTTTGACAAGGGTGTGGTTCAAATGTGATCAAGCCCTGTTTAGCAACATGATTAGCTTAATCACAGGGAGTTACTGTAGCATGATTCTCAGGGTGTTACAAATCTCCTCCACTACAAGAAATCTCCTCCCGAGATTTAGGAGGTAGAAGGAAACAGTGCGGGGTATTCTTCGCGCAGACGATCCTCTCGTTCCCAAGTGGCCTCATCTTCAGAATGGTGCGACCACTGGACTTTGAGAAACTTGATCGCCTTCTGACGTGTACGGCGTTCAGCTTGGTCGAGAATGCGGACCGGATGCTCCTTATAGGAGAGGTCTTGCTGCAATTCGAGCACTTCGTGATCCACCGCTCGGATTGGATCCTTGAAGCAACGGCGGAGCTGTGACACATGGAACACATCGTGAACCTGAGAAAGGTTTGGCGGTAGTTCCAGTTGGTATGCCACTTTTCCACGCCTTTCGAGAATAGTGAATGGGCCAATATAGCGAGGAGCTAGTTTGCCCTTGATCCCGAAGCGGTGAGCACCCTTCATAGGTGTGACTCGAAGATAAGCCTTTTCGCCAGGTTGATAGACCATGTCTTTATGATGACGGTCATACTGACTCTTCTGACGTGACTGAGCAGTCTTGAGATTCTCGCGAATAATGCGGACTTGTTCTTCGGCATCTTGGATAATATCCGGACCGAAGAGTGGACGTTCCCCAGTTTCTGACCAGTTCAGAGGGGTTCGGCACTTTCGTCCATATAACACTTCGAAGGGGGCCATCTTCAGACTAGCTTGATAGCTATTATTATAAGAGAACTCAGCATACGGGAGAGATTCCTCCCATTTCTTGCCGAAGGAAATAACGCAAGCTCGAAGCATGTCTTCGAGAACTTGGTTGACGCGTTC
>NW_025281114.1:0-1206 GCF_018294505.1 Triticum aestivum
TTCAGGTTTTGGAACTTTTTCTCCGCCATGTTTATTATTCCCTTTATATTGGACGAGAATCCAGACGGGACCTTCATACTGCTCAGGCATTCAAAAAAGATGACCTTCTCTTCTTTGGTCAGAGCGTAGCTGGCACGACCTTGAAACCATTCCGGATGCCGGTCATCAGGGTCTTTCAAACGTTGCTGGTCCTGCCGTGCTTCCTTTGTATCATTTGTCTTCCCATACACGCCCAAGAAGCTTAGGAGGTTCACGCAAATATTCTTCGTAACGTGCATCACGTCGATTGCAGAGCGGACTTCTAGGACTTTCCAATATTCTAGCTCCCAGAATATAGATTTCTTCTTCCACATGGCTGCGTGCCCGTCAGCTCCCTTCGGAACTGATTGTCCGCCAGGACCCTTTCCAAAGATGACTTTCAAATCCTTGACCATATCAAATACCTCAGCACCAGTGCGTTCCGCAGGCTTCGGCCGGTGATCTGCCTTGCCGTTGTAATGATTGCCTTTCTTTCTTACTGGATGAATTTTCGGAAGAAATCGACGATGCCCAAGGTACACGTTCTTCTTACAATTTGGCAAATGTACACTTTCAGTCTCATGTAAGCAGTGCGTGCATGCATTGTATCCCTTATTTGACAGTCCCGAAAGGTTACTAAGAGCAGGCCAATCGTTGATGGTTACGAAAAGCAACGCTCGTAGGTTAATTTCCTCTTTTTTGTGCTCATCCCACACACGGACACCAGGTCTGCCCCACAGCTATAAAAGTTCATCAACTAATGGCCTTAGGTACACATCGATGTCGTTGCCGGGTTGCTTCGGACCTTGGATGAGCACTGGCATCATAATGAACTTCCGCTTCATGCACAACCAAGGAGGAAGGTTGTAGATGCATAGAGTCACGGGCCAGGTGCTATGGCTGGAGCTCTGCTCGCCAAAAGGATTCATGCCATCTGTACTTAGACCAAATCTTATGTTCCTTGCGTCAGCTGCAAAATCTTTGAACTCTCTGTCGATCTTTCTCCATTGCGTTCCATCTGCGGTGTGTCTCAACTCCCCGTCCGACTTACGGTCCTCTTTGTGCCATCGCAACAACTTGGCATGCTCTTTGTTCCTGAACAGACGTTTCAACCGTGGTATTATAGGAGCATACCACATCACCTTGGCGGGAACCCTCTTCCTGGGTTTCTCGCCCTCAACATCGTCA
>NW_025281115.1:0-1206 GCF_018294505.1 Triticum aestivum
ATCTGAGTTAGTGGTAGTATCACTAGTTCGCACTAGCTGTGTCATCTATCGTCCCGCGTGACTCGTGGGATATGACCTAGTTTGTACTCTTTCCGGAGGTGTAGAAAAATAATGTATAGGAGCTTGGGATGCCTTCGATGAGATGTAATCCTTTTCTCACCGTAATAGTACTTTGTTTGGTCTTGTACTAAACCCTGTATGGTGTGTATGACGATGGAATAAAAGAAGCAGTTTCTGTATCTACCATGTCATACGGATGATCATCTTGCATTTCGAGTTATTCCTTACATTTTATATCCTATGTCGGAATTTTATCATCCTGACTAAATCATTGTCTTGTTTACCTAGGATGGTCAACACGCGCACTAACCCTGCTCCACAAGAGCAGGCCGAAGGCAGTGAAGTCAGGGATGCAAATCTGCCTCATCCTCCTTCCCTAGCCGAGGTTATGATGGAAGCTGAGAGAAACAAGCGGGAGACCAACCGTTTGTTGGAGCGTATTGAACAGAACACAGCACACCATCAGAGGACTAACGTGGTGTCACTCAGTGATTTTATCAAATTACATCCACCCACGTTCCACCACTCCGTCGAGCCTCTCGACGCTGATGACTGGCTTCGCAGTATCGCTCACAAACTGCGTTCCGCGCTGGTAGCGGAGGCTGACAAGGTCACCTTTGCTGCATATCATCTTGAAGGCCCCGCCAGTCTATGGTGGGATAATTATGGAGCTATGCACCCAGCGGGCCATGTCACTACTTGGGCTGAATTCAGCGAGGCTTTCCGTGAACATCACATTCCGGAGGGTCTCATGGACCGTAAACGTGAAGAATTTTGCAGTTTCACCCAAGGCCGACTTTCTGTGGATGCTTACAGCAGGGAGTTTGGTAATCTCGCACGATATGCAACTGAGGAAGTGTCTACTGATGCCAAGAAGCAAGCAAGGTTCCGTAAGGGCCTTAGTCCTGAGCTTCGCCGTGACCTCCGTCTGCATGAGTGCACATCTTTCCAGAAACTTGTCAACAAAGCCATCAGTGCTGAAACTGGTCAGACTGACTATGACGCAACACGCAAGCATGGCCGTGACATGGGTTCCTCATCCGGTGCTGGTCCTCAGAAGCGCCGCGTGTGGGTACCCAACACCGCCCTGCCACCCAGGTTCACACCGAGGCCATCTTTCCAGGCGCCTCGCCCTGTTCAACAGTC
>NW_025281116.1:0-1206 GCF_018294505.1 Triticum aestivum
ACCCACATTTCAATTGTTCGCCATTGGTGTAACACCACTGATGACGAAAAATCTCAACCGGTAGGCCAACTTGCCAATCACATCTCTATGTGACTCTTGTTCATCTTTCAATGCGTGTGTTCCGAGCTCATGACGGTCATGCCTGAACGTCAAGACAACCAAGTGATCTCGCTGCGAGGTCTCAACTCACCCGCCTCACACTTCTCTAATCGTTCGTACCCGTGTGACACGGCGCACCCCGAAAAGATAGGTGCCGTGACGGTGCTACACTTGGGAGAACACTAACTACTTGGTATTTTAAGTGAGAGATCACCCTAATAAAAGCGACTACCGCGCAATCAAGAAGGGTGCATCATAAGGGATAAACATCTCAGGCAATTCATAATAGCATGATATGGTATAGCCCTTTCTGACGGAGAAGTCTTTCATTTCTTCGTCTTCGGCATTCGCGTCGGTGTTCACCTTCGCGAAGATTGCCACCACCTTGTCGATGCACCAAATAATATTGCTATCTCTATAGCTAACAAAATAATGCATTACAACAAGGTTGACACGTAGGTCATTAAAGTGCAATCATATGGCTCCAACCATCATGCCGAATCATGACACGCAGGTCATGTTAATCAAATTACATCATATAGTCATCTCATACATAATCGAATTAGTATGAGCACTGCTATACCACATCATATGCACATCCTGCATAACCAAGTTAGACGCCTCTAATAGGTTTATGCAAAATTTTATTTTACGTGGCTTCTAAGGTTTTGACTTAAACCGCAGCTACCAACATTTTATCATCAAGTATGATTATTCAAGTTGCTACATTAACATCTCGGGGTGTATGAAACACGAGATAATTAAATCTCGAGCCCCATACTAAACTTCGTCATACGCATGACCCCCGTGCAGATAATATCTGCAATGCCCTTTCATCTGCGAATTTCATCTTTCTTTTGACTACGGCAGAACCCAAAGAACTGATAGCACTTCCATGATCAATCAGGATCACGGATTGCCAGAACTTTGTCAAATTCCACCATGCTGTCTCGAGATTGAGCAAACGCAAATTCTAGGGAAGCAACAAGAACCTCGGGTAACAGATTTCATCTGTCACCCGCATAAATAATTTTCAGCAATAGATCTCATCTACTACCTAATTATATTATGCAATACCCATACATCTCCATGTATTCTAGATCGAAA
>NW_025281117.1:0-1206 GCF_018294505.1 Triticum aestivum
ACTCATCTCTTCAATTCATTCTTGTAAACTTGTGATGAGTGCAGATTTTGGGTGGAGATGGAGATGGTGGCAAGCGGGAGATGCCAAGGATTGGGTTTACACAATACTTTTGCACGTCCACTATAATGTTTATTTTCCATCTTCTACATTCACAGATTTTTGGCCTTCCGGCGATGCAACTGTGAGTGTGTACGGTGTGAACACTACATATAACATCCTGTTGGTTTTCATTGCAGCTTAGCAATGTCGTCTGTCTATGGTTCATAGCACTTTTATCTTCATTTTACCACTAGCATCCTGTAAAATGAAATGAGATAGAATGGTGTAGCCATTGATGATTGGTGGAGAAATTAACATTTTTGGATCATCAGAGGTGTCTCGCAAGATAGCTTTTTAAATTTTAATCTTAATTATGCATGTGCTCCAAAATAATAATCAAACATATTTGTGCTTATGCATATAATGACAATAGCAAGAGTATATTCCATTTTAGTGGAAACTAGAACAACGAGTTTTCTTTTGCATATATAAATAGATACACAAACAAAAATACTACACCCCACACAATTAGTGTTTAACGCCACCTCGTGCTCACGAACAAGCTCTGACACGATCAGTTCATCCACGTCATCTGATTCAAACCCCGATTTCCCATCCTGTCGTGGTTACCACCACCCACTCATCATTAGTACAGTCGAGATGGCCAAGAGGGCCACCACACAATGGAGGGACTCATGGGCCCGTGAACCATGGTTATGTAGCCCCTGGGTACTCATCTTTGATGACAACGGGTCAATGCCACGTCTGGGCCGAGCGTCCATCGCCAGTGTGCAGCTCCGCCCATATCTCATTACCGATAGGATAACAAGTACTAGCTCGCCATCGTGGGATCTAGGTTGTTCATCGGGCCATCTGATGAAAGGCACCAAATGAAGAAGAGAGGGACATCAACAATGGAGGTATGTCTTGGTTCTCCCTCATCAAAGACTTTACCGACATAACTTCTCAAGGGGGCATGCTACCATTGTGTTTTACTTAGAATGGCTAGAGCAGAACTGGTCATGGGTAAAATTAGTGTGCGAGACGTCAAGTGAAGGGAATTAAATTAAGTTAGTCACCATGGGTTGAATTAGCACTAGGATACGAAGGCGGTTGCCCCCTTTGTCCCTTGATGCTGGCCTCCCACGGTGGCATTAATCGCTGGCT
>NW_025281118.1:0-1206 GCF_018294505.1 Triticum aestivum
TCACAGTTTGGGCCGATTCTGGCCCGTTTCTTGGACTACTACTCTATTTTGGGGTCTCACAGTCATTTCCATGATTGACGAACGCCAGCGTGCGTTTACGTGTCGGTCATCAACACTCACATATTTGGCCGAATCGTGTCCGTTTCGTGCACTATTACTCAGTGTTTTGGCGACCCAGAGGGATTTCCACGATTGATGAACCCCGGGGTGCATTTATGTGTTTGTCGTCAACACTCACAGTTTTGGCCAATTCTGACATGTTTCGTGGACTATTACTCACGGTTTTGGGGTCCCGAAGCGATTTCCATAGTTGTTGAACTCCAAGGTGTGCTTACGTGTTGGTCATCAACACTCCCAGTTTTGGCCGATTCTGGCCCGTTTCATGGACTATTACTCACCGTTTTGGGGTCCCAAAGCGATTTCCATGGTTGTCGAATTCCAAGGTGCGCTTACATGTCGGTCATCAACAATCACGGTTTGGGCCGATTCTGGCCCGTTTCTTGGACTTTTACTCTATTATGGGGTCTTGGAGTCATTTCGATGATTGACGAACCCTTGGTGCGTTTACGTGTCGGTCATCAACACTCACATATTCGGCCGATTCTAGTCCGTTTTGTGCACTATCACTCAGCGTTTTGGGGACCTAGAGCAATTTCCACGATCGATGAACCCCGGGGTTCGTTTATGTGTCCGTCGTCAACACTGACAGTTTTGGCCAATTCTGACGGGTTTCCTGGACTATTACTAACCGTTTTGGGTTCCCGAAGCGATTTCCATAGTTGTTGAACCCCAAGGTGTCCTTACGTGTTGGTCATCAACACTCGCAATTTTGGCCGATTCTGGCCCGTTTCATGGACTATTACTCACCGTTTTGGGGTCCCAAAGCAATTTCCATGGTTGTCGAACTCCAAGGTGCGCTTACGTGTCGGTCATCAACAATCACAGTTTGGGCCAATTCTGGCCCGTTTCTTGGACTACTACTCTATTTTGGGGTCTCAGAGTCATTTCCATGATTGACGAACCCCAGGGTGCGTTTACGTGTCGGTCATCAACACTCACATATTTGGCCGAATCGTGTCCGTTTCGTGCACTATTACTCAGTGTTTTGGCGACCCAGAGGGATTTCCACGATTGATGAACCCCGGGGTGCATTTATGTGTCTGTCGTCAACACTCACAGTTTTGGCCAATTCTGACATGTTTCGTG
>NW_025281119.1:0-1206 GCF_018294505.1 Triticum aestivum
AGACTTGGACTCTATCTTCTCTTGGGCCAAAAGTGACGTGAGAGAACTTTTTGGACAGCAAATAAACATCTCTTTCTTCCTTATCTTCATATTTGGATTGTACAAATGTCCCATACACCTGCAATTAGACAAAACACAAAAGTGTGTGAAGTATTTTTGTTCTGGATAACATAAATAGATTATTGAATAGTTTGCACTAGAAATCACCTGACAAATATGCATATATGCAATATTTTTGGTCATATCCAAGGTAGTCATGTCCTCATCATCCTCCCCTTCTTGAAAATAAAGCCGTCCTCGGCGTTGCTTAATCTGAAATGTGGCTAACAAAAGAGACAAGGTGTACATGTTGTATATGTATATGTCATCCATTTTTACTTCCCTTGATTTTTACATATATGACACATGAATAGATGAGTAACTTGCATAGTTCATAAAATCTAAAGCCAAAAAATTAGCACAAGAAGTAGAAGGCATGAAAATATTGCAACTCAGTTTGCACATATAAGTGAAGCTCTTATTCATTTCAAAAGATTGACAATGTTCATCATTAAACCATCCCAACATTGGTGAATAAACCTTACTTGCATCAAATTTACATGCTACAACATGCTTAAATAAGCAAACATGCAACAAGTCATTCAACACAGAATCATCACCAAGATTAGAGGTCATATCAAAATGATTAAACATTGGTTCTTTTGCATCAATAGTTAATTCAATGGGTGCACTCAGAATTGTTGGTATTTCAGTTGTTTGATCACATGGCAAAGTCAAATTATCAACGTAGTCCTCTAAAATAGGTGGTGTGATCAAAGTAGTGGGTAGCTCATCAGATGGTGCATTCAAATTGACAAGGCATTCATCATTCTCATGTAGAGATGGAAGATCAGTACCTTTGTCATTACCTCTTATGATCAACTCAGATGATGTAGCCACTCTCGGGGGCAATGTGTCACATGGTGGAGGTGATGTAGTCCTGACAACAACGGATGTGGTTGTCATAGTATGCCTAGTAGTTGAAGGAACAATCATATCAACTCTTGGAATGTGCACCGTGCGCTTGTTCTCCTCGTGGCCAACACGTCGTTTTATTTCCTGTTCAGCTTTGCAAGCAAGATGAAACAAATGGTCCATAGGATAACACTCTTCATGAATTAGTATCTCTTGAATATCACGGTTTAATCCTCCCCAAAATCTATCCAT
>NW_025281120.1:0-1206 GCF_018294505.1 Triticum aestivum
GTGGAGAGGTCCACTGGTCAAAGCCCGTCCGTGCAAAGTCAAAGGGCTAGATCCCGTGGTCAAACGCTACAGGGTTAGCCGGGACGGGGGCCCTGGGGGGTAGCAATGCCACCGGAGCGTCGTACCGGGCCCTCATACATGCGGGGTGGTGTTGTGGCATGTCCGAAGAGGCGGCACGCGTCTCCGGGTTGTGGCCCCCCTCACGGACGGTAATGAAACGGTAGTAGACGTTCTGCGGTAACGATGCAGCGTGAATATTATTAAATACTTGGAGCGCGATAAAATCATGAGTTTTTTACACAACGTGGGCACATGTGCTATAGGACTGATGGTAATTTTTCATAATTTTTTGTGATGGAGAAGTATCTGAACACTTCCCTCTACGCGGATTGCTCTTCGCACGTCTACGACTGTGGCCGGCGGCCTCCGGGGGCTAGCATACCGTCAAATCTTGCGTAGGCGGCCTCTCACAAATTTGGAAGTGTTGAGGCAGTTGCAAACGCCCAGCACGCGTCTCCAGGGTGTGCCCCCCCCCCCACTCACGGACGCCGCCGCCGCCGGCACCTGGAGGGGGGAAACGGACGCGTCGGGTCTACACGGAGTGGATGTAGCTGTGGGTTTGGCCCGGATGTTGCTCCAAAGTGTTCCTCTGGGCCGACCTAACACAACCGGGTGGAGAGGTCCACTGGTCAAAGCCCGTCCGTGCAAAGTCAAAGGGCTAGATCCCGTGGTCAAACGCTACAGGGTTAGCCGGGACGGGGGCCCTGGGGGGTAGCAATGCCACCGGAGCGTCATACCGGGCCCTCATACATGCGGGGTGGTGTTGTGGCATGTCCGAAGAGGCGGCACGCGTCTCCGGGTTGTGGCCCCCCTCACGGACGGCAATGAAACGGTAGTAGACGTTCTGCAGTAATGATGCAGCGTGAATATTATTAAATACTTGGAGCGCGATAAAATCATGAGTTTTTTACACAACATGGGCACATGTGCTATAGGACTGATGGTAATTTTTCATAATTTTTGTGATGGAGAAGTATCTGAACACTTCCCTCTACGCGGATTGCTCTTCGCACGTCTACGACTGTGGCCGGCGGCCTCCGGGGGCTAGCATACCGTCAAATCTTGCGTAGGCGGCCTCTCACAAATTTGGAAGTGTTGAGGCGGTTGCAAACGCCCAGCACGCGTCTCCGGGGTGTGCCCCCCCCC
>NW_025281121.1:0-1206 GCF_018294505.1 Triticum aestivum
TCATCATAATGAGCTCAGAGTGACCAAGTGTCTGGTCACGGGATCATGCATTACGGTACGAGTAAAGTGACTTGCCGGTAACGAGATTGAACGAGGTATTGGGATACCGACGATCGAATCTCGGGCAAGTAACATATCGATAGACAAAGGGAATAGCGTACGGGGTTGATTGAATCCTCGACATCGTGGTTCATCCGATGAGATCATCGTGGAGCATGTGGGAGCCAACATGGGTATCCAGATCCCGCTGTTGGTTATTGACCGGAGAGTCGTCTCGGTCATGTCTGCTTGTCTCCCGAACCCGTAGGGTCTACACACTTAAGGTTCGGTTACGCTAGGGTTGTAGGGATATGTATATGCAGTAACCCGAATGTTGTTCGGAGTCCCGGATGAGATCCCGGACATCACGAGGAGTTCCGGAATGGTCCGGAGGTAAAGATTTATATATGGGAAGTCCTGTTTCGGGCATCGGGACAAGTTTCGGGGTTATCAGTATTGTACCGGGACCACCGGAAGGGTCCCGGGGGTCCACCGGGTGGGTCCACCTGTCCCGGGGGGCCACATGGGCTGTAAGGGGGTGCGCCTTGGCCTAATGGGCCAAGGGCACCAGCCCCACATAGGCCCATGCGCCTAGGGTTTAAGGGGGCAAGAGTCCTAGGAGGGTAAGGCACCTCCTAGGTGCCTTGGGGGGGAGGGAAACCTCCCCTTGGCCGCCGGCCATAGGAGATTGGATCTCCTAGGCTGCGCACCACCCCCCCTTGGCACCCCTATATATAGTGGGGGGAGAGGAGGGACTTCATACCTGAACGCCTCGGCCTTTGGTTGCCTCCTTCTCCCTCCCCAACACCTCCTCAACCTCCATAGTGCTTAGCGAAGCTCTGCCGGAGTACTGCAGCTCCATCAACACCACGCCGTCGTGCTACTGCTGGTGCCATCTCCCTCAACCTCTCCTCCCTCCCTTGCTGGATCAAGAAGGAGGAGACGTGGCTGTTCCGTACGTGTGTTGAACGCGGAGGTGCCGTCCGTTCGGCGCTGGTCATCGGTGATTTGGATCACGTCGAGTACGACTACATCATCACCGTTCTTTTGAACGCTTCCGCTCGCGATCTACAAAGGTATGTAGATGCATCTAATCACTCGTTGCTAGATGAACTCCTAGATGATCTTGGTGAAACGAGTAGGAAATTTTTTGTTTTCTGCAACGTT
>NW_025281122.1:0-1206 GCF_018294505.1 Triticum aestivum
AAACTGATGGACAAACTAAAGTAGTCAATAGAACATTGTCTACTATGCTTAGGGCTGTTTTGAAGAATAATAAGAAAATGTGGGAGGAATGCTTGCCTCATATTGAATTTGCTTATAATCGTTCATTGCATTCTACTACTAAGATGTGCCCTTTTGAAGTTGTGTATGGTTTCCTACCTCGTGCACCTATTGATTTGTTGCCTCTTCCATCTTCGGAGAAGGTTAATTTTGATGCTAAACAACGTGCTGAATTGATTTTAAAAATGCATGAGTTAACTAAGGAAAACATTGAGCGCATGAATGCTAAATATAAACTTGCTGGAGATAAGGGTAGAAAACATGTTGTGTTTGCACCTGGAGATCTTGTTTGGTTACATTTGCGTAAGGATAGATTTCCTGATTTGCGCAAATCAAAGTTAATGCCACGTGCTGATGGTCCCTTTAAGGTGTTAGAGAAAATAAATGATAATGCATATAAACTGGAGCTGCCTGCAGATTTTGGGGTTAGTCCCACTTTTAACATTGCAGATTTGAAGCCTTATTTGGGTGAGGAAGATGAACTTCCGTCGAGGACGACTTCATTTCAAGAAGGGGAGGATGATGAGGACATCAATACAATTGTTACACCCACAACCCCTGCTGCTATACATACTGGACCAATTACTAGAGCTCGTGCACGCCAACTAAATTACCAGGTACTTTCGTTTCTTGGTAATGATTCTAATGTTCATGAGAATATGATGCTGCCTAAATTGGATACATTTGTTTTGCTTACAAATGAAGGGCCTAGCTTGGAGAAGGATGAAGATTGGAGCAAGAACAAGCATGGAGATGATGGCATGCGCAAGGGGAACAAGAACGGAGTTACAAGTGATGATTTCAGGACTTTGAAGCCACCATAATGGGTGCATGAATCCTTGGACGAAATATACAAGATGCCACTTCATAAATTTCGTCCCGAGGCTATTTTAGGTGCTGCGTCACCTTATTATTGGGCCAGGCCCATGTAATTTCGAAATACATAAGTATAGGCTATTTTTAGAGTCCGTATGTGTGGGGAAACAAGAGATAGGGTTGATTTCGGACCCCTCCACCAAGGGCCACGAAATTCCCCCCCCCCCCTCTTCCTCCATATATACAGCCCTTAGGGCATCGTTTAGACTTTGGGTTTTGTTTAGATTAAAAGTTCGCCATAGCTGCAACTTC
>NW_025281123.1:0-1206 GCF_018294505.1 Triticum aestivum
CAGGTCTGATTCATCGGGGATGAATCAGAGGCGTGTGAACATGTCCTACTGTGTGTGAGCTAAGTGTGTGAACACGATTTGGTAAAGGTAGCGGTGAGAGGCCATGTAGGAGTACATGGTGGGTTGTCTCATTGCAGCCGTCCTCAGGAACTGAGTTCTGTGTTTGTGATCCATGATTCAGCTACTACCATACATTGGGCCCTGAAATATGACCCCGCTCGACTTCTTATTCACCCTTGTCCTCTGTCCAGGAGTTGCAAGTAGTTTCTGGTGTTTGTAGTATGCTGGAGGCCGTGGACAGCACTGACCGTAGGGGTGGGCTGTGATGCGGTAGGCACGTGGCCGGGTATACCGGGCGCCCGTTTGGTGTCACGGAACCCTGTTCACATCGTTTGGGGCTGTGAGCGAAACTCCGGCCGGATCTCCTCATGGATGGAACCCGAATAGGCGATAAACCTGGACTAGAGACTTAGGTGTTTAGGTAGGTCGTGGTCTACACCCACGTCGGCTTTCGCTTGAAGTCTGCCAAGCACATGTCGTGTGCAGACGCTAAGTGGTGGAAACATGTATGAAGAAGTACACCCCTGCAGGGTTAACATCATCTATTCGAATAGCCGTGTCCGCGGAAAAGGACTTCTGGGTTGCTTATATCAGTTCATAGACAAGTGAAAGTGGATACTCTAAAATACGCAAGATAAGCGTGAGTGCTATGGATGGCATTCTCGTAGGGAGACGGGAGTGGATCCATAGTGGTGTATTGATATGGTGAATATGTGGACTCGTGTGCGCCACCTCAAAAGAGTTACATTGCAGTCGTAGTTCAGGATAGCCACCGAGTCAAAGCTGGCTTGCTGCAGTTAAACCCCACCATCCCTTTGTTGATAATGATGCATATGTAGTTAGTTCTGATGTAAGTCTTGCTGGGTACATTTGTACTCACGTTTGCCTATTTTATGTTTTTGCAGAGAGACTTCGGTCTCACTAGTAGTTTCGCGTGGACTTCGACGTTTAGCTTGTTACCTCAGCTACGATCTTGTGCCCTCGGCAGGATCTGATAGATAGTCAGGCTTCTCAGCCTTTTTCATTTATAGATGTCTGTACTCAGACATGATAGCTTCCGCTTGTGCTTTGACTTGTATGCTCTGAATGTTGGGTCGTGAGACCCCTGTTTGTAATATCTCGCTCCTCGGAGCCTATTGAATAAAT
>NW_025281124.1:0-1206 GCF_018294505.1 Triticum aestivum
TTAACATGGATGAAAGTTGGATTTTGTGAAACTAGATAAAATTCCAAGCAGTTTACATGTATTGTATGATTAATTTGGATGCATGCATATTTAGTTATTAACAATTCAAAATGATGGCAATTCTGTGAATAAGAATGCACTGGAAAATGCTAAAATACACAGAGTGGAAAAAAAATGCACGGGCCGGATTGCAGCAACCTGCAGCGGCCCAGGAGGACTTGGCCCTGTTAAACAGCAAAATAAAGTGCAACAAGTTAATCTATGCATTTTTCTACCCCATTTACATATCAAGTTTAATTAAAACGGAGATACGGTTATTTAGTTATGAATTAAACCATTTTAACATGACGTATGTGCAGAAATAATGCAAACAACAAGTTTAAATATTTTAACATGGATGAAAGTTGGATATTGTGAAACTAGATAAAATTCTAAGCATTTTACATGTATTGTTTGATTAATTTGGATGCATGCATATTTAGTTATTAACAATTCAAAATGATGGCAATTCTGTGACTAAGAATGCACCGGAAAATGCTAAAATACACAGACTGGAAAAAAATGCACGGGCCGGATTGCAGCAACCTGCAGCGGCCCAGGAGGACTTGGCCCGAGTGAGCGCTGAGTGTGCAAAATAACAGGAACAGAGCAAAAATGGACATTTACATATAAAGTTTAATTAAAATGGAGATACGATTGTTTAGTTACGAATTAAACCATTTTAACATGACGTATATGCAGAAATAATGCAAACAACAAGTTTAAATATTTTAACATGGATGAAAGTTGGATATTGTGAAACTAGATAAAATTCTAAGCATTTTACATGTATTGTATGATTAATTTGGATGCATGCATATTTAGTTATTAACAATTCAAAATGATGGCAATTCTGTGAATAAGAATGCACTGGAAAATGCTAAAATACACACACTAGAAAAAAATGCACGGGCCGGATTGCAGCAACCTGCAGCGGCCAGGAGGACTTGGCCCGAGTGAGCGCTGAGTGTGCAAAATAACAGGAACAGAGCAAAAATGGACATTTACATATAAAGTTTAATTAAAACGGAGATACGGTTATTTAGCTATGAATTAAACCATTTTAACATGACGTATGTGCAGAAATAATGCATACAACAAGTTTAAATATTTTAACATGGATGAAAGTTGGATATTGTGAAACTAGATAAAATTCTAAGCATTTTA
>NW_025281125.1:0-1206 GCF_018294505.1 Triticum aestivum
GTTCAAGTAATTTCAGAGTGAAGTTGAAGATCATCGTGACAAGAGGATAAAATGTCTGTGATATGATCATAGAGATGAGTATCTGAGATACGAGTTTGGCACACAATTGAGACATTGTGGAAAGTGTTTCACAATTAATACCGCCTGGAACACCATAGTGTGATGGTGTGTCCGAACATCATAACTGCACCCTATTGGATATGGTGCATACCATGATGTTTCTTATCAAATTACCACTATCGTTTATGGGTTAGGCATTAGAGACAACCGCATTCACTTTAAAAGGGGCACCACGCAATTCCGTTGAGACGACACCGTTTATAGAAACCTAAGTTGTCGTTTCTTAAAAGTTTGGGGCTGCGATGCTTATGTGAAAAAGTTTCAGGTGATAAGCTCGAACCCAAAGCGGATAAATGCATCTTCATAGAATACCCAAAAACAGTTGGGTATACCTCCTATTTCAGATCTGGAAGCAAAAGTAATTGCTTCTAGAAATGAGTCCTTTCTCGAGGAAAAGTTTCTCTTGAAAGAATTGAGTGGGAGGATGGTGGAGACTTGATAAGGTTATTGAACCGTCGCTTCAACTAGTGTGTAGCAGGGCATAGGAAGTTGTTCCTGTGGCACCTACACCAATTGAAGTGGAAGCTTATGATAGTGATCATGAAACTTCGGATCAAGTCACTACCAAACCTCGTAGGACGACGAGGATGCGCACTGCTTCAGAGTAATGCGTGATCCTGTCTTGGAAGTCATGTTGCTAGACAACAATGAACCTACGAGCTATGGAGAAGCGATGGTGGGCCCATATTCCGACGAATGGCTCGAGGCCATGAAATCCGAGATAGAATCCATGTATCAGAACAAAGCATGGACTTTGGTGAGCTTGCCCGATGATCGGCAAGCCATTGAGATAAATGGATCTTTAAGAAGAAGACGGACATGGACGGTAATGTTACCGTCTATGAAGCTCAACTTGTGGCAAAGAGTATTTTCACAAGTTCAAGGAGTTGACTACGATGAGTTTTTCTCATCCGTAGCGATGCTTAGGTCCGTCGGAATCATGTTAGCATTAGCTACATTTATGAAATCTGGCAGATGGATGTCAAAACAAGTTTCCTTACCAGTTTTCGTAAGGAAAGGTTGTATGTGATACAATCAGAAAGGTTTTGTCGATCCTAAGGATGCTAAAAGGTATGCTAGCTCCAG
>NW_025281126.1:0-1206 GCF_018294505.1 Triticum aestivum
AAAAAAAACGCATGCACAACGAACCAGCGATAATCGCGGCCGTGAAACCAGGATCGAACGACATCCAAACTCGTTCGTTCGGTCGTTACATTTCTCGTATTGTTATTGCCCAATAGACCATGAATAATTATTTCGCTTAAAATCGTAAAATATCCGTTTTGCCAAATAGAGTGTTGTTTGTGGCCCGAAGATCAAGGGGGGAAGAGAATTCAGGACTTACCGTCAAAAATATTGCCTCGCATGGCAAATATTACCGTGAAACCAGGATCAAGGGGGGAGTGTTGTTTGAAGCGTCTTAACACCCATGCATGGGTGCCCGTAGGCTACATATTGATAGATCGAGACTTTGGGTCTAGTGGGATTACAAGGGTTCGGTTGTTCAACCGTAGGGAGAATTACATGGAGAGATAGAAAGATAAATGAGACATATCTCTAACTATTCCTAATCCTATACGTTAGGCACAAGCACAAGGCTGTCACCGTATACACAATATTCCTTTGATAATGACAACTGGAGCATGCTAGTGGATTGGCTAATGAACCATTATTCCTTTGATAGCCTGGAGAGCTGGTATCGAATCCCGATTCTTGCATATTTTTTCACTTTGCTGTTTACCTCTAATTGGGGCATGCCGCTAAATTCGGGCGTGAAACAGTTTTGGATCGCACGTCGCCCCGAATCGCACAACCCCTCAAAAAAAAACGCATGCACAACGAACCAGCGATAATCGCGGCCGTGAAACCAGGATCGAACGACATCCAAACTCGTTCGTTCGGTCGTTACATTTCTCGTATTGTTATTGCCCAATAGACCATGAATAATTATTTCGCTTAAAATCGTAAAATATCCGTTTTGCCAAATAGAGTGTTGTTTGTGGCCCGAAGATCAAGGGGGGAAGAGAATTCAGGACTTACCGTCAAAAATATTGCCTCGCATGGCAAATATTACCGTGAAACCAGGATCAAGGGGGGAGTGTTGTTTGAAGCGTCTTAACACCCATGCATGGGTGCCCGTAGGCTACATATTGATAGATCGAGACTTTGGGTCTAGTGGGATTACAAGGGTTCGGTTGTTCAACCGTAGGGAGAATTACATGGAGAGATAGAAAGATAAATGAGACATATCTCTAACTATTCCTAATCCTATACGTTAGGCACAAGCACAAGGCTGTCACCGTATACACAATA
The DNA here is from genome assembly GCF_018294505.1 of Triticum aestivum. Classification (NCBI taxonomy): domain Eukaryota; kingdom Viridiplantae; phylum Streptophyta; class Magnoliopsida; order Poales; family Poaceae; genus Triticum; species Triticum aestivum. The sequence goes on from NW_025281126.1 coordinate 1,189, forward strand.
TTCCTTTGATAATGACAA
>NW_025281127.1:0-1206 GCF_018294505.1 Triticum aestivum
GACTCCGAACAACATTCGGGTTTCTGCATATACATATCTTCATAACCCTAGCGTCACCGAACCTTAAGTGTGTAGACCCTACGGGTTCGGGAGACATGCAGACATGACCGAGACTCTCTCAGTCAATAACCATCAGCGGGATCTGGATACCCATGATGGCTCCCACATGCTCCTCGATGTTGTCATCGGATGAACCACTATGTCGAGGATTCGATCAAACCCTGTATGCAATTCCCTTTGTCAATCGGTACGTTACTTGCCCGAGACTCGATCGTCGGTATCCCAATACCTTGTTCAGTCTCGTTTCCGGCAAGTCACTTTACTCGTACCGTAATGCATGATCCCGTGTCCAACACCTTGGTCACATTGAGCTCAATATGATGATGCATTACCGAGTGGGCCCAGAGATACCTCTCCGTCATACGGAGTGACAAATCCCAGTCTCGATCCGTGTCAACCCAACAGCTACTTTTGGAGATACATGTAATGCACCTTTATAGTCACCCAGTTACGTTGTGACGTTTGATACACCCAAGGCACTCTTACGGTATCCGGGAGTTACACGATCTCATGGTCGAAGGAAGAGATACTTGACACTTGCAAAGCTCTAGCAAAACGAACTACACGATCTTTTATGCTATGCTTAGGATTGGGTCTTGTCCATCACATCATTCTCCTAATGATGTGATCCCGTTATCAACGACATCCAATGTCCATAGTCAGGAAACCATGACTATCTGTTGATCACAACGAGCTGGTCAACTAGAGGCTTACCAGGGACATAGTGTGGTCTAAGTATTCACACGTGTATTTACGATTTCCGGATAATACAGTTATAGCATGAATAAAAGACAATTATCATGAACAATGAAATATAATAATACTTTTATTATTGCCTCTAGGGCATATTTCCAACAGTCTCCCACTTGCACTAGAGTCACTAATCTAGTTACATTGTGATGAATCGAACACCCATAGAGTTCTGGTGTTGATCATGTTTTGCACGCGAGAGAGGTTTAGTCAGCGGATCTGCGACATTCAGATCCGTGTGCACTTTGCAAATCTCTATGTCTCCATCTTGAACATTTTCACGGATGGAGTTGAAACGACGCTTGATGTGCCTGGTCTTCTTGTGAAACCTGGGCTCCTTTGCGAGGGCAATAGCTCCAGTGTTGTCACAGAAGAGTTTGATCGGCCCCGACGCAT
>NW_025281128.1:0-1206 GCF_018294505.1 Triticum aestivum
CATCTCTTCTATATCTTCTGCCGTGGTCGGACATTGAGCTGAGCTCAATTTCATACCTTGTAACACAGGCAAGAACCCCTTCTTGGATTGATCCATATTGAACTTCTTCAATATCTTATCAAGGTATGTGCTTTGTGAAAGACCTATGAGGCGTCTCGATCTATCTCTATAGATTTTGATGCCTAATATATAAGCAGCTTCTCCAAGGTCCTTCATTGAAAAACTTTTATTCAAGTAGGCCTTGATGCTGTCCAAGAGTTCTATATCATTTCCCATCAAAAGTATGTCATCTACATATAATATGAGAAATGCTACAGAGCTCCCACTCACTTTCTTGTAAACGCAGGCTTCTCCATAAGTCTGTGTAAACCCAAACGCTTTGATCATCTCATCAAAGCGAATGTTCCAACTCCGAGATGCTTGCACCAGCCCATAAATCGAGCGTTGGAGCTTGTACACTTTGTCAGCATTCTCAGGATCGACAAAACCTTCCGGCTGCATCATATACAATTCTTCCTTAAGGAAGCCATTAAGGAATGCCGTTTTGACGTCCATTTGCCATATTTCGTAATCATAGAATGCGGCAATTGCTAACATGATTCGGACGGACTTCAGCTTCGCTACCGGTGAGAAAGTCTCATCGTAGTCAACCCCTTGAACTTGTCGATAACCCTTAGCGACAAGCCGAGCTTTATAGATGGTCACATTACCATCCGCGTCTGTCTTCCTCTTAAAGATCCATTTATTTTCTATGGCTCGCCGCTCAACGGGTAAGTCAGTCAAAGTCCATACTTTGTTTTCATACATGGATCCTATCTCGGATTTCATGGCTTCTAGCCATTTGTCGGAATCCGGGCCCGCCATCGCTTCTTCATAGTTCGAAGGTTCACCGTTGTCTAACAGCATGATTTCCAAGACAGGGTTGCCGTACCACTCTGGTGCGGAACGTGTCCTTGTGGACCTTCGAATTTCAGTAGGGGCTTGATCAGAAGTATCTTGATCATTGTCATTAACTTCCTCTCTAGTCGGTGCAGGCACCTCAGGAACATTTTCTTGAGTTGCGCCATTTTCCAGTTCAAGAGGTAATACTTCATCAAGCTCTACTTTCCTCCCACTTACTTCTTTCGAGAGAAACTCTTTCTCCAGAAAGGACCCATTCTTGGCAACAAAGATCTTGCCTTCGGATCTGAGGTAGAAGGTGTACCC
>NW_025281129.1:0-1206 GCF_018294505.1 Triticum aestivum
TTAATTAAACTAAATAAACCCCCCCTGTTAACCTGTGACGCTGACATATGGGTCCCACAGGTCAGGTTTGACCTGGGGGCGCCCTGTTGACCTGCTGACGTCAAGGTGATGTCATGCTGACGCCATAATTCATTTTCCGGAATTATTTTAATTCTAAATAATCAGAAAATTCCACAAAATGCCTAAAACTTCAATAATTCATAGAAAATTAACCGTAACTCCAAATTAAATAAATTATATATGAAAAATTATCAAAAAAATTCAAGGAATCCATCTGTACCATTTTCATGCATGTTAGAACAACTTATAGGTGCTGTTTAGCACAAATCATATAAAGGGCATTTAAATAATCACATATGGAGTTTGAATTTAAATCTTGTATTCAAACCAACTTCATTTAATCTGTTGCTAGTTGCATTAGCTCAAAACACATTCATTTTGCCATGTCATGATCATGCATCATATTGTGCATTGCATTGATTGTTTTCTCTGTGTTGCCGGTATTTGTCCCCTCTCGATAGACGCGATACCGACGATGTGATCGTTGACACTGATGAAGACTCAATGTTATCTTCAGAAGTGCCAGGCAAGCAAAACCCCCTTGTTCATTCCGATACAATCCTACCCTCTCGCTCCTGCTCTCTTTTACTGCATTAGGACAACACCGATTCATCTGTTACTTGCTGCGGTAGCTGAACCCCTTTATCCTTTGCATGACCTATCATTCCACAGTAAATAGATGAAACCCACTAGTATGAGTAGGAGTTGTTTGAGCCCTGTTATGCCTACTCATTCATGCTTGTTTGTCATGCCTGCTACTGCTTAGAGTTGAGTCAGGTCTGATTCATCGGGGATGAATCAGAGGCGTGTGAACATGTCCTACTGTGTGTGAGCTAAGTGTGTGAACACGATTTGGTAAAGGTAGCGGTGAGAGGCCATGTAGGAGTACATGGTGGGTTGTCTCATTGCAGCCGTCCTCAGGAACTGAGTTCTGTGTTTGTGATCCATGATTCAGTTACTACCATACATTGGGCCCTGAAATATGACCCCGCTCGACTTCTTATTCACCCTAGCTCTCTGTCCAGGAGTTGCAAGTAGTTTCTGGTGTTTGTAGCTTACTGGAGGCCGTGGACAGCGCTGACCGAAGGGGTGGGCTGTGATGCGGTAGGTACGTGGCACGGTGTACCGGATGCCCGTTTGGTATCT
>NW_025281130.1:0-1206 GCF_018294505.1 Triticum aestivum
AAAAATTAGATGCGCTGGAGACGTATCACCCCCAGGTTGCGCTTCGAAGATCCATGTGTACCTTTCCTAGACAGAGTATGAGCTGCCTCCTCGGACGCCTGAACCTCGGCCGCGAAAGACGCGATTTCCTCCTCCATTCGGAGGGAGCGTTCGGTATTACCATTGACAGTAATAAGACCATTTGGCCCCGACATCTTTGGCTTTAAATATGCATAGTGCAGGACCGCGTTCAAGCAAGCAAATGCAGTTCGCCCGAGTAGTGCGTGATAGCCACTGCGGAAGGGGCCAATGTCAAAGATTAAGTCCTCGCTTCGGATGTTAGTGATCCGAAGACTACTTCCAATGTGATCATTCCCGTGCGGCGTGCTTCAGTGCCAGGTATGACACCCTTGAAAGTAGTATTTCTGGGCTTCATCCTAGATGGATCAACATCCATTTTCCTGATCATATCAGCATCAATTAGGTTGAGGCTGCTGCCTCCATCCATGAGGATGTGTGTTAAGTGTAACCCATCGACAATGGGGTCCAAAACAAAAGTCGTGAACCCTCCATGATGGATACTGTTTGGTGGTCGTGTTTTGTCGAATGTGCTCGAGTAAGCTAACCATGGATTATACTTCGGGGCGATGGGCTCTAGAGTGTAAACATCCCGGAGTGTGCGTTTCCGCTCCTTTTTGGGGATGTGGGTGATGTAAATCATCTTTACATCCTTTACCCCGGGAGGGAATTTCTTCTGATCTCCGTTGTTGGGTCGCTGATGTTCATCCTCGTCCTCACTACGGGATTGGCTTTTACCTTGCCCTTCCGCCACTGATATGTCTATTTTGCATCATATTTTTATGTTGATATTTGTTGCATTATGTACTGTTATTTCACTTTATGATACAATTCTTATGCCTTTTCTCTCTTAGTTTGCAAGTTTCACATAAAGAGGGAGATTGCCGGCAACTTGAATTCTGGACCGGAAAGGGCTATATCAGAGGCATTTTTCTTAACATCTCCAAATGAGATGAAAATTGACAAAGAATTACTTTGGAATATATTAAAATTATTAGCAAAAGAAATACTGGAGGGGGACCCACCAGGCATCCACAAGCCCAGGGGGTGCGCCCCATCCTCATGGGCACGCCCCTGAGCTTGTGGTCATCCTGGCAGGCCTTAGGGGCCCATCTTCTCCTATATGGTGCCATTGCCCTAGAAAAAAAA
>NW_025281131.1:0-1206 GCF_018294505.1 Triticum aestivum
ATTGGGAAGCATTTTGCAAGATGTATGGTTTTGATGAGGGTATGCTTGTCACCATGGATCTTGGTGATCCTGACATCGACCAAGACAATATGGACATTTGGGTCCTTGTTGATACGCCTCCAGTTCTACCGCTATGTGAGTTTCTCAAACATAGTTAATTATTAACTAATTTATATTGTTTATTTCAAAATAGTTGACAACTTATTTCCATTGACAGCTTATTTTGATTGTTCAAAAAATGTGCGGAACATGGTAGACAAAACCCACTACACCGATGGCTCCGAGTTAACTTATCAGGAGAAAAATCATCTGGTCGGATTTTGTACTGATCTTGAGAATTACAATATCTACAATCAAACTCCTCAACATTATGGTCAATACGTGCCAGTAGTGCACGTGTTGAACTACGGTAACTACCATGGAGATACCCTGGTAAGATTTTTAACTATTACGACATCCGTGCATCTTTTGCATACTTCGAAAACTAGTACATCATTGCTAACTATGAAGTCAATACTATGTTTTTCAACAGAGAATCCCAGAGGATTGTGTGCCTCATTTGATGTATCAGAATGGCAGCCTTCATGTTTTGAACTTATATCCAGGTCATCCTACGAATCTCAACTGTCCATACCGGATTTCTAGAAGAAGTGGAGACATGCTAATCAGAGAATGGAAAAAATGTATGGACAGTTGTAAGGAGGTTCTTGGAAGCAAAAGGAAGCGCCGCACAAGAATTGGAGACAGGATGATCTCCATTCTCCATAATAGAGAGTCAGGGTCTATATTGTTTTATGCTATTTTACCTTAAATAGGGTATTTAGGTCCTGCCTAATACTGATGATCATGTGCTAAGAACAATTAAGTAGGGTTGGTTCGATGACTATCAGGATGATGATCGTATGACTTGCTATTAATAACGAGTAGAAGTTGTATGATGATGATTAGTAGGACTTGTTAGGATTAGTATTACTTTCGACAAACTCGCTACTCGCGGTCTCGAGACTTGTAATGTTCTATCTTTGTTCCGTCTTTTGAATTCGGAGACTAATATGATGAATTGTATTCGGAGACTAATCTTCTATTGTATTCGATGAATCTGCTGTTGCTATGTGGTGCTGTTTATATTCTGTCCAATAATATATTTTGTAATCTATGCAAATATCAGAAAAGAAAAAAAATCCCTAATATACATGCGCATCACCC
>NW_025281132.1:0-1206 GCF_018294505.1 Triticum aestivum
AATCGGCCCAAACTGTGATTGTTGATGACCGACACGTAAGCGCACCTTGGAGTTCGACAATGATGGAAATCGCTTTGGGACCCCAAAACGGTGAGTAATAGTCCATGAAACGGGCCAGAATCGGCCAAAACTGGGAGTGTTGATGACCAACTCGTAAGCACACCTTGGGGTTCAACAACTATGAAAATCGCTTCGGGGCCCCCAAAACGGTGAGTAATAGTCCACGAAACAGGTTAGAATTGGCCAAAACTGTGAGTGTTGACGAGGGACACATAAACGCACCCCGGGGTTCATCAATCGTGGAAATCGCTCTGGGTCCCCAAAACGCTGAGTAATAGTGCACGGAACGTATTAGAATCGGCCGAATATGTGAGTGTTGATGACCGACACGTAAACGCACCCCGGGGATCGTCAATCGTGGAAATGACTCCGAGACCCCAAAATAGAGTAATAGTCCAAGAAACGGGCCAGAATCGACCCAAACTGTGATTGTTGATGACTGACACGTAAGTGCACCTTGGAGTTTGACAACCATCGAAATCGCTTTGGGACCCGAAAACGGTGAGTAATAGTCCATGAAACGGGCCAGAATCGGCCAAAACTGCGAGTGTTGATGACCAACGCGTAAGCACACCTTGGGGTTCAACAAATATGGAAATCTCTTTGGGACCCCAAAACGGTTAGTAATAGTCCACGAAGCAGGTCAGAATTGAACAAAACTATAAGTGTTGACGATGGTCACATAAACGCACCCTAGAGTTCATCAATCGTGGAAATCGCTCTGGGTCCCCAAAAGGTTGAGTAATAGTGCATGAAACGGACTAGAATCGGCGGAATATGTGAGTGTTGATGACCGACGCGTAAACGGACCCCGGGGTTCGTCAATAGTGGAAACAAATTCGAGACCCCAAAATAGAGTAATAGTCCAAGAAACGGGCCAGAATCGGCCCAAACTGTGATTGTTGATGACCGACACGTAAGCGCACCTTGGAGTTCGACAATGATGGAAATCGCTTTGGGACCCCAAAACGGTGAGTAATAGTCCATGAAACGGGCCAGAATCGGCCAAAACTGGGAGTGTTGATGACCAACTCGTAAGCACACCTTGGGGTTCAACAACTATGAAAATCGCTTCGGGGCCCCCAAAACGGTGAGTAATAGTCCACGAAACAGGTTAGAATTGGCCAAAACTGTGAGTGTTGACGA
>NW_025281133.1:0-1206 GCF_018294505.1 Triticum aestivum
GCAAGTAACGCAAAATGGGCTAGGGGTTAACAATGCAATGGCAAGGGGAATATACAAAGGAGGGATACCACGATAACAAGATGATATGGAGGTTACCGTACGACGATGATGAGTGGCGGTGTTCTTGATGTAGAAACCAAGATGATGGAGTCTCGTCCCTAAGTAGCTGAAACACCTTAGGAAACGGAAAAACCATGAACTCAAAATCTCAAACGTCAAATGTCAAAATGGTGGTAGCGGGAATGCGGTGGTGGTTTGCACTTGGCAAAGCAGAAGTATTGGTGGAAACCCGAGTAGCCGAAGTTGACCGGGTTATGGTGGTGGAAGCGGATGATGGGCTATACACGGAGTCAAATTTGAAAGCACGTCCCTAAGTAGCCGAAACACCTTAGGAGACACAACTCTCAACACAGCAAAATTGGGTTAAGTTGGGGTGGCGGAAGTGTATGGTGGTGGTTGATGAAGAAGCAACCATCCCTAAGTAGCCTAAACACCTTAGGAGACTCAAGTCACTACTCAAACAACCTCAAGTTCTATGGGGAACCAAATGGGTTAGGTTGCGGAAGTCGGTGGTGGCAATGCGGATGTTATGGTGGAAGTCCTAGGCAAAGATGCCAAAGTTTCAAAACTTTAATGGAGTCAAATGGTGTTGAAACCTATGTATATGGATGGGGGATGTCAATAGCTAATCAACGAGCTAAAGAACACGAAAATTGGACTCCGGATGTGAAAGTTATGGACAAAATGGTGAAAGAGGTTGATGCTGAAATTCTGTGCAATGTCTCTGGTTAGGCCGGAAGTTCCGGGCTCCGGAAGTTTCGGGGGTGGCCGGAAGTTCCGGGGGTCGCAGAAAAAGTCTGGGGACTTTGGGTAAACTCTCTGTTTAGCCCGGAAGTTCCGGGGTAAGGATGGAAGTTCCGGGGTATGCCGGAAGTTCTGGGGGTCGTGGAATTTCTTCCGGGACGAACCCTAAAACACGATTTCCCGGGGCAAAATTGAGATAATTTCGTGGATGGAAATGGGTGAAAAGAAGGGGAAAGCTAGATCCACTCATAACACAGCGAATCCATGGATCAAAATCAACAAAACATCATCAAAACCAACAAATCACAACAAAAATTGGGGGCTATTTTTGGTGGGGGTTTTCGGATTTAGGACGAAATCAACAAAATCAAGCTAGAAAACAAAGGTTAGGGGCTCCAAAAA
>NW_025281134.1:0-1206 GCF_018294505.1 Triticum aestivum
GGGGGGGGGGAAGAAAAGGAAGGTCGCCCCATCGGGGGAGGACGAAGGGTCCAAGAAAGGAAAGACCCTCCCTCCGGACCACTCCACCACAGCCACCTACAGCGGCGAGGAGTGGTTGCCCAGGGACAAGCTCCTGGCGAAGTCGTAAGTATCCAGACACTATAATACTTCCGGTATGTTTTGCTTTATTGCTTTTTATCATGCCAAACATGATCGTACAGTCCGGACAAAGCCCACATCGACGTATCCTCTTCGGATGGGTCTCTGGGCCTGTCGGCGATGAATAGCGATTCACTCCCGGCAGCCTCCTCCCCCAAGCCCGCGGACGACACCGAGGTGTTGTCTAAGAGGTTACCGGACCAGGGGGAGACAGTTCTAAAGACGCCCCAAGGCGAAATCCCAAACGCCAGGCACATGGGAGGGAAGACCCCCATAGATTCTGATGATGGGGGCCGCAACAAGTCTGGCCCCCAGCCGAATGCGGCTCCAGAAACCCAAGTGGTTCCGGATTCAGGCAGGCAGCCTCTCTCTAAGGAGGGCGAGCCGCCCGTGCCGATGACCTCTGTCCATCCAGAGGCATCAGACAACTTGCTAGAAGCGCTTCGCGGTGCTTCCATTGACGATGAACACCGTACCATCATGTGATAGAGGCAAAGGTGTCCTGTCTTTCGATGAGATGATGGATATCGCTTTGGTGGAAGTCGACTTTGACGATCCGACTACGAACGTGCGAGGACGTCGCGCCTTAGCAATCGCTAAACCAACTCCGAGAGGTTATTGACCACGCCGGAGCACGATCAACCTGACCACGAGGGTCTGTTTCCTGCGAGCAAACGAAGAACAAGCAAGAAACTGAGATTGCAATCTAGATATTGCGAATATAAGATGAAAGCTTTATTTGATCAAGGTGGGGATCCGAAAAGTGGTCTTGGTCTGGTCGTTGGACACAAACGAAGCACACGAAGTTGCAATGGCTAACTTTTAACTAAACAAATCCCAACGAAAAGCTACTAGATGGATCTACTTATATAGGAGCAAGGGGTGACGGCCAAGGAGGTGGGAGGACGTCCCAAGGCATCCTAAAACTAAATCTAGGTCGTACAAGGCCAATGGGCCCAAGTGGAGGTGATGTAACACCTTTGGACTTCTAGTTTGACTCGGATTCTGCTGCAGCATCAGATTGTTTCGTCCACAACTCAACGCTCC
>NW_025281135.1:0-1206 GCF_018294505.1 Triticum aestivum
TAAATAAAAGGTACCTTTTTCTATTTTTTCCGGCTTTTTGGTTTAAGCATGGGTTCTCATAGGTTGAAGAGGAAAAAAATCGCAAACATATTTTTTTCTCACGAAAAATAATTTATGCTTCCGCAAGAAGCATATATTTGCTTCTTGTGAAGGCATAGATTTATTTTCTTGAGAAGCAAAACTATGCTTCTCAGAAAGGGGAAAAAGTCATGATTCTTTTTCGCGATTTCTTTTCGTCTCCACAAAAAACACAACTTTATTTCTCGTGGAGGCACAAATTTGGTTCTGGGAGAAGTTGTGCTTCTCCAAAAGCGGGAAAAAAAATTTCATGAATCATTTTTTGCCTCCCTGAGAAGCATAAATGTACTTCTCATGGAGGCACCGATTTTCCTCCGCACTATGCTTTTTGGGAAGGAAAAAACGCAAAAAATGATGTTTTTTCTTTTCTTGCGGACGCACAAATTTGCTTCCCATGAAGGCACAGATTTGCTTCTGCGAAGCACACCTGTGATTCTTTGGAAAGGAAAAAATCGTGAGTATTTTTGCGCATATTTTTGTGCTTCCACGAGAAGCATAAATTTGCATCTCACGAATACACGGATCTGTGCTTCTTCAAAGGGAAAAAATGGAGAAGAAAATCATGCCTCTGGCTCCGGTTTTTCATGAAAAAGAAAGTTCATTGAAACCTATTAACATGGGATATAATTTTGAAGCTCTCGAAGTAAAAAATCCAACGGTTAAAACGATTCATAATTTGAATGCATGCTTCTAGAGATAAAAGGTTTTGAAAATGAATCTACAAATAATGGGAAAACTCCCATGTTGCAGTGCGCCACTTGTAAGCGCTAGAGAAGATGGGTGTGACCATTGCAACGGGTACCCCTTAACTACTGATTCCGGAGTACCTACCATCTCGTTTGACACCTACTTCTGCATATTACAATACTGGGTCGGCCCTTTTTCGTGTGCTCCTTCACTGACAAATTGTCTCTTGTTATGTTTGCTTCGCTAGTTCGATTCTTTTTTCGGGTTTTCTCTGTTTCTTCACTCTCTTTTTTTCTTTGTTTTTCTCTGGGGTTTTTTTGTCGGTCTTCTTGGTTTCTTTATTCGTTTTCTTTGTTTTTTCCATTTTTACTTTGAAATCCTTTTTCTTCAGTTTATTTTTGTTTATGTTCTTGTTTTTTTTTCTCATTTCATTGTTTTTCT
>NW_025281136.1:0-1206 GCF_018294505.1 Triticum aestivum
AAAGTGCGATATTCATAGGCTGCCACTAAACCTTCATGAAATTGGCCTCTCCAACTAACACTTGCAAATATATTAGCTACATGCTACTACACACTGTCTCCGAGAGTTGTTGTCATTTTGCCATTTGTTTTTACTCGCTTCCATGTCTGTGGGACTCACTTCTTCACCACATGAACCGTACCAACGAGGAGACACGTTTGATAGTTCCTACCAATATGACGCACACGTCCAAGGGACGACAAACTCATACGTTTTTAGAGACGAAATACAATCCTCTTAATGAATGTCCCAATAGGTGGAGATATCAACCCTAGGTCTCTTTATCAATGGACTACCATGCCATATGATTCCACACCATCTGTGAAATTACACATAAGGGCATACGGTATCATACTAAATGTAAGAACTTTGCGCAGCAAATGGTTTCCTTTAACTAGGAGGGTACTGGATGTTATATCTACGTCACAGGAAATTTGCATTTTGAGAAGGGTATCGGTTCCTCAACACTAATGGGTTACATTGTTGTCCACAATATGCAATCGGTTCAAATTGATGAATTTTCATTATAATCCATAGGATAAATATTACGTGTGCATAATTTTGTAACCATTTCTGTCTATTAGTCAATAGAATGGCAGTTCAGAGACGTAACTTGATTATGACAGCTTCATAAGAGCTAATACCACTCGCTTGTCCATCGGCCTAATCAATCGGAAAGTATAGAATGCGTTGCAATTGAAGTGAGGGATGGGCATAATGAAAGTGCAGTCCTCTGAACGACTTAGATAATTGCGAAAAATTTGGTTTCTGTCATTAGTGGAAAAGGGTCGTTCGAAGGCTGCCACTGAAATTTCATGAACTTGGCCTCTACAACTAGCAGTTGTGAAGATATCGCCATATGCTGCTACATGGTTTCTTTGCCAGTTTCGGTCATGCCGGCGTCAGCTTTCGGTGGTTCCTCGTTTGTTGGATCTACTACTTCGCCACATCTACCACACCAAGAAAGGTCAAAGAGCCCACCAGAAAAAGAGAAAAAAAAATAAAAAAGAGAGAAAAGGAGAGAGGAGGCACACTATACTATCCTTTATACACACTTGTACTTCAAAGTAGCACCATGTATTTCAAATATAGAGTTTTCATATTATTCATTTCATATGCTAGTAGGATTTTTTACATTACATAAATTGGCTCGTATATTCCGTCGAC
>NW_025281137.1:0-1206 GCF_018294505.1 Triticum aestivum
CCCCCCCCCCAGTGTCTAAATAAACCGAAGGGGTTAGTCCGGAAAGGATATACTCATTACCATAGTCATACAGGCTAGGGTTCTAGGGTTTAGCCATTACGATCTCGTGGTAGATCAACTCTTGTAACTCTCATATTCATTGATCAATCAAGCAGGTGATACGTCTCCAACGTATCTATAATTTTTGATTGCTCCATGCTATATTATCTATTGTTTTGGACTATATTGGGATTTATTTTCCACTTTTATATTATTTTTGGGACTAACCTATTAACCGGAGGCCCAGACCAGAATTGTTGTTTTTTTGCCTATTTCAGTGTTTCGGAGAAACAGAATATCAAACGGAGTCCAAACGGAATAAAATCTTTGGGATCGTGATTTTCCCACCGAACGTGATCCATGAGAGTTGGACCCTACTCCAAGGAGTCAAAGAGGAGGTCACGAGGGTGGGGGGCGCGCCCCCTGCCACGTGGGCCCCTCGGTGCTCCACCGACGTACTCCTTCCTCCTATATATACCTATGTATCCCCAAACGATCAGAACAGGAGCCAAAAACCTAATTCCACCGTCGCAACTTTCTATATCCACGAGATCCCATCTTGGGCCTGTTCCGGAGCTCTGTCGGAAGAGGGTCGTGTAACGCCCCGAGACCGACGCTCCAGAAGACTTCCAGCTATTCCGAGTTTCGCCATGTGTTTATTTTATGCTTGCTCTTTTACTTTTGCATTGCATCATGTCATCATGCCATCATGTCATTAACCTTTGCATCTCAACTCAACTAACAAATTGCATAGATGGGTGATCTATTTAAATCGAGGGAAGGGTGACTTCTCTTTATAACATATCGTCCCAATATTAGGGAGCTATATTAAATATTTCTTTAATTTGGAAATCACCATAACACACTTGCATATTATCCCAATGCCTTTGATATCTTAATTCTTGGTTTCCAACCTTGACATATATTCTTTCATCATATTCCGAAGCTCCACCAAAAATCCGAACATTTTTGGACCTTCCCAACCCTCACTTCCTATTCAAATCATTTGAATTTAAATCAAATGAGTTTGAATTTAAATCTTTCAATCATGGCTTTTTCTATTTTCTTGGAATAAGCACATTTCTGTGAGTCCGGGAAAATTATCTGCGTGTCCAACTTCTTCCCCTAACCCCCTCTTTCTTTTCTTTCTTAATCTCTGTTTTTTTT
>NW_025281138.1:0-1206 GCF_018294505.1 Triticum aestivum
TCATACGTATATCACAATTCCTCCACTGATCGTGGCACACCTAGATGCAGTAGAGTAATTGACAGCAACAATTGTTCAACTTAAGAGGTCAACTTCACAGTTGCTGGTAGCACCAGATTACAATCTTACATGATAGAGCTAGAAAGATTGCACCTTTGCTGAATCTAGACCAACCACGATGCACCATTGCACTATTGGAACGATAGAGAACAGATAATGGACGTTAGAATTCACACTAGTAGAGAATGGAATAATATGATAGCGCCGTAGCGGCCGAATTTGCTAAAACTTACTGTTTCCTCTTCAAATACGCTGTAACGACGCTACAACGGTGAAATAGCACTCTAGTTTTTTCGTTGATACAGATGGATCATATCTGCGCTCCGATGGCTCGTCGGCAAACGATATGTTGCTCAGAGACTCAAGTGGTGGGATCATATTTACTGCATGTCGACATCTTAGCACGTGTGATAATGCTCTTGAGTTAGAACTGTCAGCAAAATGCTCTTGAGTTAGAACTGTCAGCAATCTCTGAAGATGTATCATTAGCTTTGCAGTGGAGTAATCTGCCTATAATTGGAGAATCGGACTGTCTTGAGGCCTGTTGGCGCCGCCTCTCGCAGCGCCTTCTTCTTCTACCTCTCGTTGTCTCTCACAACTCTCTCTTCTCTCACTAGCACAAGAACGCACACACACATGGGAATAGACACACATGGTGACATACACAAAGGAGAAAACCAGCCGCTGCTTTGCCGAGAGGTCTCTCACAACTCTCTCTTCTCTCACTGTCAGCAATCTCTAGATCTTGATGCTCAATATGTAAGCAGCTTCAACGAGGTCTTTCTTTGAAAAACTCCTTTCAAATACTCCTTTATGCTTTCCAGAAAATTCTACATTATTTCCGATCAACAATATGTCATTCACATATATTTATCAGAAATGCTGTAGTGCTCCCACTCACTCTCTTGTAAATACAGGCTTTACCGCAAGTCTGTATAAACTATATGCTTTGATCAACTCATCAAAGCGTATATTCCAACTCCGAGATGCTTGCACCAGTCCATAGATGGATCGCTGGAGCTTGCACATTTTCTTAGCACCTTTAGGATCGACAAAACCTTCTGGTTGCATCATATACAACTCTTCTTTAATAAATCCATTAAGGAATGCGATTTTGTTTATCAATTTGCCAGATTTCATAAAATG
>NW_025281139.1:0-1206 GCF_018294505.1 Triticum aestivum
AAATTGAAGATGCCCGGTCCCAAAGGTGTGATCACTGTCACCGGTGATAGGAAAAAGGCAGAGGAGTGCTTTCAGAAGGGCTCCAAAATTGCCGATTCCCAAGTGACAGCGGTCGAGTTCGAAGAATACAAGCAAAACGCAGATCCGAGTGACTTGCTGCGATCCAAGAAGCCCGCCACAGAATCTGCATTCCAGTCGTCCGGTGAGACGAAGCCTGTTCACATTCACCCGACCGACCCCGAAGCAGCTCCGACCCGCATCTCCACAACACTCGACCCAAAATAGGAAGAAGCGCTCATCCAGTTCCTCCGTGAGAACTGGGACATTTTTGCATGGAAGCCCGCTGACATGCCAGGTGTTCCCAGGGGACTGGCTGAGCATCGCCTGAGAGTCGACAAGTCTGCAAAACCAGTCAAAGAACATCTTCGGCGGTCCGCCGTCCAGAAGAGAAAGGCCATCGGTGAAGAAGTGGCTCGACTGTTGGCGGCAGGATTTATCCGAGAGATATTCCACTCCGAGTGGCTCGCTAATGTTGTCATGGTTCCTAAGAAGGACAAATCGCTCCGAATGTGCATTGATTTCAAGCACATCAACCGAGCCTGCCCGAAAGATCACTTTCCTCTCCCTCGCATAGATCAAATTGTTGACTCGACCGCGGGATGCGAGAGGTTGTCTTTTTTAGATGCTTACTCCGGGTACCACCAGATCCATCTGTATGGGCCCGATGAAGTAAAAACAGCTTTCATCACTCCATTCGGGTGCTTCTGCTATATCACCATGCCATTCGGCCTCAAGAATGCCGGAGCCACATTTATGCGAATGATCCAGAAGTGTCTACTCACTCAAATCAGTCGGAATGTGGAAGCTTATATGGATGATATTGTTGTCAAGTCACGAAAAGGTTCCGACCTGCTCGCTGACCTCGCCGAAACATTTGCCAACCTCAGAAGGTATGATATCAAGCTCAATCCATCAAAGTGCACATTTGGAGTTCCTGGTGGCAAGTTACTCGGTTTTCTCGTTTCCGAACGGGGAATCGACGCCAACCCAGAAAAGATTGGCACTATTCTCCGAATGAAACGCCCTGTGCGAGTGCACGATGTCCAGAAGCTTACTGGATGCTTGGCCGCATTAAGTCGATTCATCTCACGACTCGGTGAAAAGGCATTGCCTCTTTACCGACTGATGAAGAAGGCTGACAAGTTC
>NW_025281140.1:0-1206 GCF_018294505.1 Triticum aestivum
GAAATTAAATGTTATTCACTATGCTAGTAAGACTCTAGACAGTGCCTAATGCAATTATGCTACTACTGAAAAGTAATTTTTCACAGTTGTGTTTGCTTGTGATAAATTCAGATCTTACATTGTTGATTCTAAAGTGATTGTTCACACTGATCATGTTTCTATAAAATATCTTATGGAAAAGAAAGATGATAAACCTAGACTCATTAGGTGGGTTCTCTTGCTACAAGAATTTGACTTACACATCACTGGTAGAAAAGGAGCTGAGAACCTCGTAGCTGATAACTTGTCTAGGTTAGAAAATATTCTTGATGACCCACAACCTATTAATGCTAGTTTTGCTGATGAGCAATTAGCTACAATAAATGTTTCTCAAAACACTCCTTAGTACGTTGACTATGCTAACTATATTGTTGCTAAATATATACCACCTAGCTTCACTTACCAGCAAAAATAAAAATTCTTCCATGATTTAAGACATTACTTTTGTGATGACCCACATCTTTATAAATAAGGAGTAGATGGTATTATTAGACGTTGTGTACCTAAGCATGAACAGGGACAAATCCTATGGAAATGTCACTCTGAAGCTTATGGAGGGCATCATGCGGGAGATAGAACTGCTCACAATGTATTGCAATCTGGTTTTTATTGGCCTACTCTCTTGAAGGATGCCCATAAGTTTTTTTTATCTTCCGATGAATGTCAAAGAATTGGTAATGTTGGTAAGCGTCAGGAAATGTCTATGAATTATTCGCTTGCCGTTGGACCATTTGATGTTTGGGGTTTTGATTACATGGGACCTTTTCCTTCCTCTAATGGGTATAGACATATTTTGGTTGTTGTTGATTATGTTACTAAGTGGGTAGACGCTATTCCAACTAGTAGTGCTGATCACAACACCTCTATTAATGTGGCACCCCGGCTCAGAGCGACCGGTTTACCCTGCATTGCCAGCCCAGAGACCATGTCTTCTGGCAACACACAACATCTTGGTACAGAAAACAACTGCTTTATTGATGCTAGCGGGTGGGAGTTTATATTACAACAGATGTCGAGGCCGAGCAGCACACACGGTGCGGCTGAACAATATGTACATTATTTAGTGAACATAATGGGGCCTCGATCATATCAAATATGCGGCAGCGGAACAACGTCGTAGCGGTAACTCCATAGCACAAGGACACCGATGTGGACACGATCTAGAGT
>NW_025281141.1:0-1206 GCF_018294505.1 Triticum aestivum
ATGGACTTTTCCAAAAGCTTATAAAATATATCAGGGGTATTTGAAATTATATTCTAATTATATGAATATAATTCAAATTCAAATAGCTAATGAATTAAATCCAAAGTCCCAAAAATAAATCCTCAAAAATGTTTAATATTTTGGTTGGGACCAGAACCCTTACCAAAAATTATCAAACATTTAAGAAGAGCATTTTGGAGCAATGAATGAGATTTCTAGGGTTTTTGCCCCTCTTTTATTTAAGTTTTTGAGGCTTCCAAAATTCCCTCAGTTCAAATTTTCAGAATTTAAACATGATGCACACATGAGCTAGCCTAGAGCACTACCAGCAGCTAGGGATGTGACAACTCACCCCCACTAAACAAGAATCTCGTCTCGAGATTCAAGCGTAGGGTAAGATGAAGGGGAAACGCAAACTAGTATAATCTTCACGATCCAGGTTGCACTTCAAATGAACGTTGTTTCAATCACCATCTTTGTCTTGTCGTCTTGTTCTGAGAACTCCAATTGACATGACAATGAGAGGAAAGGGAAACTCTAGCAGGATCGATCTTCTAGAAGACCGAACAACTCACGGAATGAGACATAGAGCCATCTCTCGGGTTGAGACACGAGATACACATCAAGAGGGGTGGAAAGAAACGGATGACGAAGGTTCACTAGGTGGACAACAATTTCACGCTTAAGAAGGTGGTAAACGATTGCCCACGTAGCGAGGAGTTGAGTTGCCATGATACCACGACGAAACATCCTAGAGGGGGGTGATTCGTAGATTATTGCCTTAAGTGGCAAAAAGAATTACCTTTGATTCAAAGATCATTGAAACTCTTTATACCAGCCTAAGGCAATCACAAGCGATCATTTGGAGGGGGTCGGTAGAATGGCATACTCGGACTTGGATGATGTGGATTACCTTGTTGAAGACAACGTAATGGATGAATTTGCTTATCACCGGAAATGGAAGAGACCCATGGTAGAATGGCACATCGGCGGTGCAAGCTGGGAACAAAATGCAAATGCTGGGAATGATTCTAGTAACTGGGGAGAGGCTCAACAATAGAGAGTGAATTCACTGTTTGAAAAGGTCATAGCATTGCCGAGGAAACTGAGAGCAAACCCAGTTAGTGCCGATGATAACACGTAGCGCTTGGGCGTGCTCTCAAGAACTTGAGCATTTCCACATTCATCAAGGTTTTACCAATATCC
>NW_025281142.1:0-1206 GCF_018294505.1 Triticum aestivum
AGTGACGATTGCGTGGTTGCTGTGCAGGAGTGCGCGGGTCAGTGGAGGTGCTGGTTGGCGTCGGTCGACCATGTGGGAGTTGTGGTGTTGTTTATCCGGGCAAAAGCTTGGCCGGTGCTTGCCGGTCGACAGCGGCGGTGCCCGTGACTGTAGCTTTCTTTTTTGAAGGCGCTATTATGGTGATTTGTGCATCCTCATTTCTCTGGTCAAGAGATGGGGGCGTCGTCTCCAACATCGTTTTCCCTCTTTGGTGCGCCATCCTGGACGTCTTCACTACTAGGGAAAACCCTAGTAGTAGCACGGGTGCCAGCACTACTACTAGGGCGCTACAACTAACTATTAGCAGTAGTGCTGGTAAAGCCCCTGCTACTGCTAACTCACTTAGCAGTAGCAGCGCGTCCTAACCCCGTGCTACTACTATTCTGTCGTATTCTATTTCTCT
This sequence comes from Triticum aestivum, assembly GCF_018294505.1. Lineage (NCBI taxonomy): Eukaryota > Viridiplantae > Streptophyta > Magnoliopsida > Poales > Poaceae > Triticum > Triticum aestivum. Next base: position 443 of record NW_025281142.1, read on the forward strand.
TTTGTTTTATATTGTATGTATACAACATTATACAAGTTTTCATATTGTAGTAATTTAGAGATTGTTATATCATTATGATCATGATGAGTTGGATCATCCTACTAATCTAACTTGATCACTTTGGATCAATCCACTTGAATCTAATTCACGTTCCTTTCACCCAATGATATAATAACTCATCATCATCATAATAACAAGTCATCATTATCATCATAATAATAACAACTCATCATCGTCATCATCTATGAGTCATATAACAACTCATCATTCTAACACTTTCTAGCACATAACTCATCATCATAATAACAACTCATCGTCATCATCATAGTCATAATCAACACTAGCTAATTGTTCTTACTACCTAGGACCTACTCCTCTCTCTTAGGTAAAATAGCATAAAACAGGTAAATCGGTCCATCTCAAAAATGGAGAATGGAGATCCACCTGTCGCAAACTTGTGGCTTGCGCACATTCATGTTGTCTCCAATTTGTTGCCTGGGCGCTTTCATTACTTTGATCCATTCTTTGATCACTAGTGCAGAACCGGGCTATAGCACCGATTCGTAAGGCCCTTTAGTGCCAGTTCTGTAACCGGCACTAAAGGGTGGGGACTAAAGGTCCCCCCCTTTAGTATCGATTCTACACGAACCGCCGCTAAAGGGCCACCACGTGGCACGAGCCAGTGCCGGGGGAGGGGAGCCCTTTAGTACCGGTTGGGTAACACCAACCGGTACTAAAGGATTTTTTTGAATTTTTTTAATAAA
>NW_025281143.1:0-1206 GCF_018294505.1 Triticum aestivum
CTCATGCCACTGTTTGGGTGCTTGCTTGAGTCCGTACAAAGACTTCAGCAATTTGCACACTTTCCCTTCCTGACCATCTATTACAAACCCATCTGGTTGTTCCATATAAATTTCCTCATCCAACTCTCCATTCAGGAAAGCAGTCTTAACATCCATTTGATGAACGAGAAGACCATGTGAGGCAGCTAGTGAAAGTAGAACTCGAATAGTGGTCAGTCGAGCCACAGGTGAGTAAGTATCAAAGAAATCTTCACCTTCCTTTTGGGTATAACCCTTAGCCACGAGCCGAGCCTTGTACTTTTCAAGCGTACCATCAGGCCTAAGCTTCTTCTTGAATACCCATTTGCATCCTATAGGTTTGCACCCATAAGGACGATCAGTTATCTCCCAAGTTTCATTCGCCAAGATGGAATCCATCTCGCTACGAACTGCTTCCTTCCAGTAGTCAGCATCTTTAGATGCATAAGCCTCTGAAATAGAACTGGGAGTGTCATCTATGAGATACACAAGAAAATCATCACCAAAGGACTTTGCAGTCCTCTGTCTCTTGCTCCTAATAGGAACTTCATTGTTCTCCTCCACGGGATTTTCAAAGTGTTCCATCGAAATGGCAGGTTCGGTAATTGTAACTGGTTCCTGACTCGATGAACTAGGCATCTCCTGATTAGATGAGGTAGCCATACCCTTCATGGGAAAGATATCTTCAAAGAAAGTCGCATCATTCGACTCCATGATCGTACCGACATGCATGTCAGGTACCTCAGATTTTACAACCAAGAATCTATAGCCAATGCTATGAAAAGCATATCCCAAGAAAACACAATCCACAGTCTTTGGTCCAAGTTTCCGCTTCTTTGGAATTGGAACATTGACTTTCGCCAAACAACCCCATGTTCGCAGATAAGAGAGTTTTAACCTTTTCTTCTCCCATTCCTCGAATGGAGTTATCTCTTTGTTCTTTGTGGGAACTCGATTTAGGACATGACATGCTGTCAATATCGCCTCCCCCCACCATGCCTTGGAGAGACCCGATGTGTCTAACATGGCGTTAACCAAATCAGTTAGAGTACGGTTCTTTCTTTCAGCCACCCCATTTGACTGAGGTGAGTAGGGAGGCGTCCTCTCATGGATTATACCATGTTCCACACAAAAAGCATCAAATTCATTGGAAAAATACTCTCCACCACGGTCGGACCTAAGCCTCTT
>NW_025281144.1:0-1206 GCF_018294505.1 Triticum aestivum
GAATTTGTGGAGGGGGGGTGTATTTATAGGCATAAGTGGAGCTAGGAGAGTCCAAATGAGGTGCGGTTTTTGGCCACGCGATCGTGATCGAACGCTCTAGGTGATGGAGCAGAGTTTGGTGGGTTTTGGGCCAAATTGGAGGGGTGTTGGGCTGCAACACACACGAGGCCTATTCGGTCCCTCGGTTAACCGTTGGAGTATCAAACGAAGTCCAAATGACACGAAACTTGACAGGCGGTCTACCGGTAGTAAACCAAGGCCGCTTGGCAAGTCTCGGTCCAATCCGGAAATGTTTAATCCCCACACATGAAAGAAAGCTAGAAATGGCCACCGGAGGAGAACGAAGTGCCGGAATGCAAAACGGACAACGGGGAAAAAGCTCGAATGCAAGAGACGAACACGTATGCAAATGCAATGCACATGATGACATGATATGAGATGCATGACAATGACAACAACACGAAAGACAAAAGACCCGAACCCGAGAAAATAAATATAACTTAACGCCGGAAACGGCAAGAGTTGGAGTACAAATTGGGAAAGTTACATCCGGGGTGTTACAGCAAGATATTCATTGCTAAGAATGGATCCTATCTAGAGAAGGAGTTTCTCTCAAAAGAAGTGAGTGGGAGGAAAGTAGAACTTGATGAGGTAATTGTACCTTCTCTCGAATTGGAAAGTAGTTCATCACAGAAATCAGTTCCAGTGATTCCTACACCGATTAGTGAGCAAGCTAATGATGATGAGCATGAAACTTCAGATCAAGTTACTACCGAACCTCGTAGGTCAACCAGAGTACAGTCTGCACTAGAGTAGTATCATAATCCTATTCTGGATGTCATGTTACTTGACCATGACGAACCTACGAACTATGAGGAAGCGATGATGAGCCCAGATTCTGCGGAATGACTTGAGGCCATGAAATATGAGATGGGATCTATGTATGAGAACAAAGTGTGGACTTTGGTTGACTTGCCCAATGATCGGCAAGCCATAGAGAATAAATGGATCTTCAAGAAGAAGACAGATGCTGACAGTAATGTTACTGTCTACAAAGCTTGATTTCTTGCGAAAGGTTTTTGACAAGTTCAAGGAGTTGACTATGATGAAACCTTCTCACCCGTAACAATTCATAAGTTTGTCCAAATCATGTTTGCAATTGTGGCATTTTATGATTATGTAATTTGGCAAATGGATGTCAAAACT
>NW_025281145.1:0-1206 GCF_018294505.1 Triticum aestivum
CCCTCTTCCCCATGCCCGACGCGCTCGCCGCCGTTCCCCTCGTTCACGCGGCCACCGTGCCCCACTCGCCACCTCGCCGTGTCGTACGACGTCGCCGCCCTCGACTACACCCCCTCCGCCTCTCCGTCGAAGCTCGGAGCCACTGCATCGGCCTCCCCGAGCTCGCCTTCATCTTCGGACGCCGGCGACCCCCTTCTTCCCCGGCGACGACCTGCTGCTACTAAGCCACCCACGGGCCTTTCTTGCGCCGCGCGGTGAGCTCCTCTACCTCCTCCCCCTCTCCGTTACCTCGCTCGCGCTCCGTAGCTGCTTCCCCCGCGCGCGCCCGAACGCCACGCCGCGGAGCTCGCCGCCGGCGTGTCTCCGGTGACCAAATGGTCACGGGCGTTGGCCCGCTAGCCCGACCGCACCGAGCCGCACCCGCCTAGGTAGTTAGTTCGGCCGTTCGCGCGCTCTAGCGTAGCTTCCGTCGGGCACCCGTAGCACCTCGCCGCCGGCGAGTTCGTAGCGCTCGTCTCCGGCCGTTCCAGCCCCTCCGACCACCGCCGTTGGACGCGCGACGTCGAGCCGCGTCGAACGCGCCCAGCCACGCCCCCGGAGACCCCCTGTACGTGAAACCCGTACCCCTCCCGAGCCGCGCCGCCGTGCGTCCGGTCGCCGGCGTTGCTCCGGCGCCGGCCGCCGACGTGGCACACCTGGGGCCACCCCCTGGGTCACTGCCAGTGGCCCCCACGGGCCCCAGTTGACTGGGTTGACCCAGTCAACTGCTGACTGGGCAGGCCCAGTCACTAACATGCGGGCCCCGCCGCAAAAATTAAAAAAGAAAATGTTTTATAAATAAAAATAATTAGTTTAATTAATCTCTCACTGACAGGTGGGCCCAGTAGTTAATTAACTAAAAACTAATTAGTTTAATCCTCTGTTAACCCACTGTCTATGACAGGTGGGTCCCCCGTGTCAGTTTGACCAGTCAACCCGGACTGTTGACCGCTGACGTCACTCCTACGTCATGCTGACGTCATATCCCTTTTTCTGTTAATTAAATAATTCCAGAAATTCAAATAAACTTTGAAAATTCATATCTTTTAAACCGTAACTCGGATGAAAATGTTTTCTATATGAAAGTTGCTCAGCACGACGAGACGAATCCGAATACGCAGTCCGTTCGTCCACCACACCTCCCTAACCTATCGAACTAGCAACTTT
>NW_025281146.1:0-1206 GCF_018294505.1 Triticum aestivum
ATTTGTTATTTTCATGCATTTACTAATTATTTTGAGCTATAACACCCTAAAATTGAAAAGCATTTCAAATGAACTCTGAAAAGGTTGAAAGTTGGCATGATATCGTCATTTCATCCACATAGCATGTGCAAGAAAGTTGAGAGGGTTACGGCAAAAACTGGATGCACTTCGTGTACAAAACGGACAATCTCTTTCAAAGTATCAGGATTTCATCCGGAAACTCGTCTGTTACAAAGGGATTTCATTTTTTAAACCTTATTTGAACTCCTGACTTTTTGTGTGTTCAAAATGCACCATTCAAAGCCACATAATCATTTTTCAATCCTTTCTGACTTCATTTGTTATTTTTCATGCATTTACTAATTATTTTGAGTTATAAGACCCTAAAATTGAGAAGCATTTCAAATGAACTCTGAAAAGGGTTGAAAGTTGGCATGATATCATCATTTCATCCACATAGCATGTGCAAGAAAGTTGAGAGGGTTACGGCAAAAACTGGATGCACTTCGTGTACAAAACGGACAATCTCTTTCAAAGTATCAGGATTTCATCCGGAAACTCGTCTGTTACAAAGGGATTTCATTTTTTAAACCTTATTTGCACTCCTGACTTTTTGTGTGTTCAAAATGCACCATTCAAAGCCACATCATCATTTTTCAATCCTTTCTGACTTCATTTGTTATTTTTCATGCATTTACTAATTATTTTTAGCTATAAGACCCTAAAATTGAAAAGCATTTCAAATGAACTCTGAAAAGGTTGAAAGTTGGCATGATATCATCATTTCATCCACATAGCATGTGCAAGAAAGTTGAGAGGGTTACTGCAAAAACATGATGCACTTCGTGTACAAAACGGACAATCTCTTTCAAAGTATCAGGATTTCATCCGGAAACTCGTCTGTTACAAAGTGATTTCATTTTTTAAACCTTATTTGAACTCCTGACTTTTTGTGTGTTCAAAATGCACCATTCAAAGCCACATCATCATTTTTCAATCCTTTCTGACTTCATTTGTTATTTTTCATGCATTTACTAATTATTTTGAGCTATCAGACCCTAAAATTGAGAAGCATTTCAAATGAACTCTGAAAAGGTTGAAAGTTGGCATGATATCGTCATTTCAACCACATAGCATGTGCAAGAAAGTTGAGAGGGTTACGGCAAAAACTGGATGCACTTCGTGTAGAAAACGGACTATCTGTTT
>NW_025281147.1:0-1206 GCF_018294505.1 Triticum aestivum
ATAAGAAGAGGAAGAAAGAAGAAGAGGAGAGGAAGAAGAGGAGAAATAAATAAGAAGAGGAAAAAAGAAGAAAAAGAAAAGGAGAAGAAGAAAGGAATAGAGGAGAAGAAGAAAAAAATAAAAAAATTCTATTTTTTTTCTTCTTCTCCTCTATTCCTTTCTTCTTCTCTTTTTTTTTCTTCTTTTTTTCTTCGATATTGCTTCTCTTCTATTCCTTTCTTATTCTCCTCTTTTTATTTCTTCTTTTGTCTTCTTATTTTTTATCAGGTATGTCGTTGTCAATATACCCCCTCCCGATAACTTCAACACGAGGGGGGGGGCGATATACCCCCTCCCCGGTAACATTATTTTCCCATGTATGTATGTCGCGTCGTTGTCGATATAACCCCCTCCTGGATAACTTCGACATGAGGGGTGGTCGATATATATACCCCCTCTCGACCGTGATGACTTGTACCACGGGAGCACCCCCCTCGGCCCTCTCGCTCGACCAAAACTCTCGAGGACACCCAAACCGTAGAAAAAAACGATGTTGGTCTCCTACCCCCTCCCGCCGTGCCCCTACCCGACAAACTCTCTCGAGGCCACCCAAATTTACCAAGTTAAAAGAGCGTTGTCGTCGAGGCCACCCCAAACCCTTGAAGCGTTGTCGAGGCCACCCCAAACCCTTGAAGAGTTGCCGAGGCCACCCCAAACCCTAGAGAAGCAGCATCGAGGCCACTAATATGATTCCTTATTGTGATTATATTAGCTAGCTAGTTCTACGTTTGCCACTAATATATCCAGTTGTCATGTTTGAATAATAATTGCCATGTTGTAAATATTTGCAGAAACTATGGAGCACCCCCGAGACAAAGAAACAGAAGAGATGTTGGGGGACATAATCGCAAAAGGAAGTGATGTCGTTGCGTCGTTTCTCAACGACACCGATGGTCTGGAAGGACAGGGTAGTGAAGAAGAAGGTTATGATTATGATGGCTCTGGTGACCAAATGACGGCTCCGGTACAAGAAGAAGTAGACCGTCATGACGGCTCCGGTGACCGAACCGAGTCCGACCAGGTATATATATTAGTTAAGCCTGTGCTGACTAGCTAATTGATGCATTCATTGTTTTCGTATGTACACATATTAATTAACTCTGGTCTTTCTTCTTTTCTCTAGCCCTCCGGATCGAGCACAACTTCGGTAAAGAAACGAGGCCCGAA
>NW_025281148.1:0-1206 GCF_018294505.1 Triticum aestivum
TTTTAATTGGGATTGAGGATGCTGTCAACCATTCTCAATGTGTAACAACCACCATGATAGTTAAACAAAATTATTCCTTTGATGTAGGGAAAAACTGGCTTTTCGCAAAAACTGTAACCGTAGAGCCTTACCACCAGCCATATATGCATGTAGTATAGCCTATTCTTTCATTACTCTCTATGTGTTACATTGCCAGCATATTCCATGTGCTGACCCGTTTTCGGGCTGCAACTTTTCATGTTGCAGACTTTTCAGACGACGAGTAAGTGGTACGTTAGGGTTACGATTTCCTATACTCAACTTTGCCGTTGGTGTTGATGGGAATCCACAACCTTGTTGCTTCCGCTATATTTTGGATTGAGGTAATAGTTTTTACGTTACTTTATACATGTGATTTACCTCTGTTATAAATCCTTCGAGTACTGTGTGTGTCAGCATACCGATCCAGGGATGACACGGAAGCACAGAGACTTGATCCATTCGGGTCGGGTCGCTACAAGATGGTATCAGAGCACATGTTGACTGTAGGACGTGACCCTAGAAACTGGCAAGCCAATAGCAAAGATTTTTCTCTACAACTTTCCCTTTCAAAAGATCTTTTACCTCTCTTCTCTTCTGAGCTTATTCAAAAATTTCCTTTAGTGAGACCATACCCTTTTCCCCTATTGACCACTCGAAGATTCGACTGATGAGACCACTCCAAGAAGTACAGGATATCAGACCAGTAAGACCATTCGGAATGAAGAGGATTTTACCATACAATATGCTAATGGAAACTACAATGGTTGAAGACTCCGAAGACTAGGAGAATTTGAAGGCTTTGAAGAATTTCCGGATTTGTATGACCTAGGAAGGCACCCCTTATGGAACTTGGCAGACTATGAAACCTGTCAATACCCGGGATCAAGGTGTATCGGAGAAGGACCGGAACATGGAGCATTAGAACTCAAAGTTTTGTCAAGAAAACTCTAAGACAGGAGATATCAATCATGAAATGAAAGCTCATGGCAGTAACATGGGCATAGACATGGCTAACGATGGTGTTATTGCCCGCCTATTCTATTGTCACCATGCGGAGTTAAGCGTGCAGATGCATGGAAGAATTGAATGGTAGAACGCTGAAGGAGCATCTGTCAGCGAAGGATGCAGTTTTAACATAGCTGGTACATCACCAGGATCTGGAATATTACATCAGGAAGTTTAGGA
>NW_025281149.1:0-1206 GCF_018294505.1 Triticum aestivum
GTGCTCCTAGTGAGATGTGGAGCACGATGGTGAGCTCGGTTGGGCGCTACGGCGACCGTGGCCACGACGGCGACATCGCCGGCGGCGTGAAGCTTTCGGCCGCGGTGGGGCTAGGGCCTAGGGGTCGGGAGAGAGCAGGGAAGAAGGGGGAAACGGTGGCGTAGCTCACCGCGGTTGCAGTGGGCGTCGAAACGGGCTCGGGGACGCGCTGGAGACGGCGAATTCGTCGGCGACGGTGATCGGAGCCCGAAGAGGGGAACGGCGACGTGGCGGCGATGCAGGGCTTCCGGGGACTCGTGGAACGGTGGGGAGGAAGAGGGAGTCGAGGCGGAGCTCCTGAGCTAATCGGGGGAGCGAGGGGTGGTCGGAGGCAGTGGCTAAGGCGAACGGCGGCGACGGTGTGCTTCGGCCGTGAGAGGGAGAGAGCGAGGGAGAACCGGGGGAGAGTGAGAGAGAGCAGGGGGGATCGGGACGGCTGCGGACGTCGTCCACGCGGCCAGGAGGTCGTCGGCAAGCAGGAGGTGGCCGCGCGGTCGTGCGCGCGCGAGCACGCAGCAGCTTCGGGGCGAGGGGAGGAAGACGACGGGGAGCTACAGTACTGGGCTGGGTCGGTTGCTGACTGGGCCGGCCAGCTGGCTGGGCCGCACAGGTAAGTCTTCCCCTCTCTTTTCTGTTTTCTGTTTTATTTAATATATCTGCAACTTTGTTGAATTAAATAAAATACCTAGGCAACTCCAGAAATCACCAAACTACTCCTGGTCCAAAGTTGGATTATTTCCAACATGAAACATTTTAGTTTGGAGATATTTGAGCATTTAAATATTTTATATTATTTTAAATGCCCAAATTCAAATAGCTATGATTTAATTCAAAACCCTAGGATGGCCTAGGAAAATGTGCACCACTTTTGGCAGAGGTTCTGAACCAAGGCAAAAATGATGGGCATTTTAGAAGGGCATTTCAGGTTCATTGAAAATTATTTTAGTAAACCCTAGTTGGTTTCAGAGGGGACTGGGGGTTCTGTCATCCCCATTTCAAGTTTCTGATGAAAGAGTAAACATGATGCAGCACTCTAATGCATGACTAGCTAGGGTGTGACAACTCACCCCCACTCAAAAGAATCTCGTCCCGAGATTTGGGTTCCTCCGAGAAGAAGGCGGGGTATTCAAGTCGAAGACGATCCTCCCTTTCCCAAGTTGCTTCATC
>NW_025281150.1:0-1206 GCF_018294505.1 Triticum aestivum
AGTTAATTAGCCACTAACCCACCACCTACTGACGCTGACAAGTGGGCCCCAGGGCTTAGTCAAAGCTAACCAGCCCGGGTCAACACGGGATTAGCCCCTGTGTCACTGACGTGTGGACCCCACACGTCAGGTTTGACCCGAGCCAGCCCTGTTGACCTGCTGATGTCACTGTGACGTCAGGCTGACGCAGTAAATGATATTTCTGGATTTAAATTAAATCAGGAAATTCCAGAATATTAATTAAACTTCAAAAATTCATAACTTTTATTCTGTAACTCCAAATTGGACAAATTATATATGAAAAATGATCAGAAAAATCCAATCTATCCATCTGTACTATTTTCATGCATGATCAAACAAGTTAAATTGATGTTTTAAAAAGAACAAGAAAAGGCACTTTAAAAGGCCATATTTGAATTTGGAATTTGAATCTTTGATTCAAATTTGCTCAAACACTTCTGGCTTTAGTTGCATTAGCCCAACACACTCATATTGCCATGTTTCATGCATGCATCATATTGTTGCACATTGTTTGGTGATGCCTGTCCCTGTAAGTCTGTGCCACTTTGGGTTTACGACTAGTCATGTCAGCCCGGGCTCTTTATCATATGGATGCTAGCGACACTATCATATACGTGAGCCAAAAGGCGCAAACGGTCTCGGGAAAAAGGTAAGACGACACCCGTGGGAATAACGTGCGTGAGGCCGCAAAGTGATATGAGGTGTTACCAGCTAGATCGATGTGACATCGAGTCGGGGTCCTGACAGCGTTGGTATCAGAGCCGGACTGCCTGTAGGTTCTCCAAGCCAAACTGGTCGATGTTGAGTCTAGAAATTCTTTAGTTATATGTAGGGGAATTGTTTGTGGGTTGGAACGTAAGGCTCTTTTTACTCCTTATACCTTATGACTTTCTGATCTGAGTCAGTCCATTCTTCCACCGGGGGTTAAGGAATTAGGATCTGTTCTCTCTATCAGGTTCACGTGTTACTAATCAGTAGTACCTTATAAGTTTGATGGTTATCAGCCTAGCTCAGTTCTACTACCACATTATGTTGTTGGAATGGTTCCAGAACTTGATATGATGATGTTGAGTGTGTACGAAATCCTTTGTCAAATGTCTCAATATCCTTTTTGAGCATTTACAGCTGTTATGCTGCCGAAATTTTGCTAGAAATTCTAATGCCTTTGCATTATGATTATGCTTT
>NW_025281151.1:0-1206 GCF_018294505.1 Triticum aestivum
TAGAACCGGATACTTAATAAAACACACCCTTCCAAGTTCCACAGACAACCCAGTGATCGCTTTTCCGCAGGGCGACGAGGAGAGGATCGCCGGGTAGGATTATGCTATGCGATGCTACTGGAGATGCTACTTGGAGATGCTACTTGGAGGACTACAATCTACTCTCTTCTATATGCTGCAAGACGGAGGCTACCAGAAGCGTAGTCTTCGATAGGACTAGCTATCCCCCTCTTATTCTGGCATTCTGCAGTTCAGTCCACCGATATGGCCTCCTTACACATATACCCATGCATATGTAGTGTAGCTCCTTGCTTGCGAGTACTTTGGATGAGTACTCACGGTTGCTTTTCTCCCTCTTTTCCCTTTTCCCTTCTACCTGGTTGTCGCAACCAGATGCTGGAGTCCAGGAGCCAGACGCCACCGTCGACGACGACCCCTACTACACCGGAGGTGCCTACTACTACGTGCAGCCCGTTGACGACGACCTGGAGTAGTTAGGAGGATCCCAGGCAGGAGGCCTGCGCCTCTTTCGATCTGTATCCCAGTTTGTGCTAGCCTTCTTAAGGCAAACTTGTTTAACTTATGTCTGTACTCAGATATTGTTGCTTCCGCTGACTCATCTATGATCGAGCACTTGTATTCGAGCCCTCGAGGCCCCTGGCTTGTATTATGATGCTTGTATGACTTATTTTAATTGTAGAGTTGTGTTGTGATATCTTCCCGTGAGTCCCTGATCTTGATCGTACACATTTGCGTGCATGATTAGTGTACGATTGAATCGGGGGCGTCACAAGTTGGTATCAGAGCCGACTGCCTGTAGGAATCCCCCTTCCACACTCCTTGGCCGAAGTCGAGTCTAGACTTTACAAAACTTTTACTGACATGGCTGTGCGGCCCATGGGCCCACGTCGCCATTGGGTGGTATTAGGATCTTTTACTCCTTGTCTATACTCTGGGACTCTGATCTCTCTTCTATTCGGGTTAAATGGATTTTGCTAAATCTAACATTAGGATCTCGTTATCACTTTCACCCGGAGAGCCCCTTATTATTGATGATCGTCTGCTGCACGTGAAGACCCTGAAGATACTCTCCGCTGTAACCCGAGAATTTGTGTCCGTTGCTTTTGCAATACCCTACCACCAAAATATCCCTATGGATAAATACATACATCTGTCGTTCTTACTTTTGTTCCCAGTTGATCTTGT
>NW_025281152.1:0-1206 GCF_018294505.1 Triticum aestivum
TAGTATGCATGAGGTAGGAACCCATCACCCTGTTACCAAGCCCGGGACGTTAATTATTTTAATGCTACGCTATAGTAGACGGGGTTTGGTATGAGTGCTCGGGAGTGGTGTGAGAATGGAGGCTCTACGTCAATGACGACAACTCCATGATGGAATCTGCAAGGACTGCATCTTCAAGGCCTCAAGACTTCAAGACTCAAGACAAGAATTCAATACACACTACTGGGTGAAGGACGGTTGACGGGCACCCTGGAGAAACCAGTGGTTGGCCGGGATGCATGGAGAAGCGCCATGACATCTTGCGGAAAGCTTCACCCAGACTCAAAGAGACGGAAGAATACTTCACGCCCGGAAGCTTACCTGTGCAACCGCAAGTCATTATGGGCTCTGGCTTGGTTGACCTTAGTTGTGACTCTGGCTGGGACGGTACTAGCAGATGTAGAACTACGGTAGGATGGGTTGAGTACCGGACAGTGGTCAGAGGAACTCTTTGGAAGACCATATTTCGGTCATCTTGTTCTCAAACACTCTGAAGTACGAGAACGTAAAGAGAGGGATCGAATCTTGCGGGAAAAGTGTACAAACCTCTGCAGAGGGTTTAAACCTAATCGATTAGCCGTGTCCCCGGTTACGGACAATTTGAGCCTCTGGACTTGGATCTATCTCAGAACTCTCAACACTGGACTGATAACTTAATTGTGGGCAACCTATGATGATTTTGGGCTATGAGACATCGGTTGGCGGAACCATGTCATGATAGAAAACTCCATAGTACAGACTTCACTTTTGCCTTTGATGTAGGTAAAATAAAACCAGCTTTTATGCAAACAAAATTCAGATACAGAGCCACAAAGCCATAATGCATATAGTATAGTTTTATCATCTGTTCTTTTTATTGTGATCTTGCCGGTACATTCAATGTACTGACCTACACGGCTGCAACGTATCATGTTGCAGATATTTCCTCGACGAGTAAGAATTACGATACAGGGTTACGGTCTACACTCAACCTGCCGATGGCGTTGATGGGACTCCACACCCATTTGATTGTTTCCGCTGAGTATTATGAGGTATATATCATTTTACGTTATTTATACATGTGATTGCACTTTGATATATACATTGATGTACTGTGTGTGCCAGCATACTGATCCAGGGATGGCACAGTAACACAGAGGCTTGACCGTCTGAGGTCGGGTCGCTACA
>NW_025281153.1:0-1206 GCF_018294505.1 Triticum aestivum
CGCCGGCTCGAACGTTTTGGCGCGAAAGAGTGGCGGGACCGGCGCGTCAGCGAGACGAAGGCTGGTCGTCCTCATCGTCTCGGTTTTCCCGTGGGGAATTAATGCCAAGGCTGCCGCTGGTCAGCCTGGCATTGATTCATGGGCGGCGAAGTGCGGCGACACCGCCCCGCCTTCCGCCACGTGTTCGCACGCGGCCGCCCCCGAGCCGCTATAAAAGCCGCCCTTGGCCGCACCGGTGAGGCACCAATCCTCCCCCTCCTCGCCGCCGCACTTCCTCCCCTCTCTCCGCCGTTCGAGCCCCTCTCTCTCTCCCCCCCGGCAACCATGAGCGCGAGGTACCCCGGCAACGCGGTGGCGGCCAACGGTTTCGGCCGCCGCTCGCTGCATGAGTGGGAGGCCCACCTCCTCCACGAGGCCAGCTACCCCGTGGCTTCTGACGTACGCGCTCCGTCGCGGTGGAGGCTCAGCGCCGGTGGGGTCCCTGTCCCCCCTCTGCCCGTCCCCGAGGCGCCCACTTATTTCCACGCCGAGATCGAGCGTGCAAGGGCGTCCCTGACGGCCGCGGAGTGGGCGCTCCTGGAGTACGCCGCCGACAACCACGCGGCATGGGCGGCGTACTTCGAACGCCGGCAGGAGGAGCGGCTCGCCTCCACCAACAACGCGCCGGTGCCACGCGGCCGCAACAACAGCGAGGGCCGCCGCCTGTGGGGGGCGTCCCGGGCCGCACGCTCAGCGGCGTCCTCGTGCACCTCGAGGGCGGCAACAGCCCGCCGTTCGAGTACCTGACCACTCGGCGCGGCGGCGCGTGGCTGCTGAGGAGGATGATGGGATGGTCATCCTCCTCTTCCTCCTCCTCCTCCCGATCCTCCTCTCACTACTCCGGCGTGCCGGCGTTTGTCAGCGTCAAGCCAGAGCCAGGCTCAGCGCCGCTCGGTAGGCGCACCCGCGGCGCTGGCCTCGTCATCAACGACGGCGGCCGTGGCTCCTCCTCCTCGGCCACTCCTCGCCTAGTCAAGCCGAAGAGGGAGCCAGGGCTGGCGACGGTGAAGCCGGAGTCGGGGCTCGCCGCCGTGAAGCCAGAGCCTGCTCTCGCCGAGGAGGCCGACGAAGAAGAGGCCGCCTTGCAGTGGGCGCGCGAGGATTACACGCGCATGGAGCTGGACCGCCAGCGCCGCGCCCTGGAGGAGATCGCCGAACGCCGCCGCC
>NW_025281154.1:0-1206 GCF_018294505.1 Triticum aestivum
TTTCATTCATGTGATATGTGCAAATCTTGGAGCGTCTTTTGCATTAAGTTTTCATTTTTATTTTATGCACCATGCTGGTATGAGATGGTCCTTGGGTGATTTATAGAATGCTCTTTGTACTTCACTTATATCTTTTGAGTATGGCTTTATAGAATGCTTCATGTGCTTCACTTATATCATTTGAAGTTTGGATTGCCTGTTTCTCTTCACTTAGACAACCGCCATTTGTAGAATGCTCTTTTGCTTCACTTATATTTGTTAGAGCGTGGGCATATCTTTTGTAGAAAGAATTAAACTCTCTTGCTTCACTTATATCTATTTAGAGAGATGACAGGAACTGGTCATTCACATGGTTAGTCATAAAATCCTACATAAAACTTGTAGATCACTGAATATGATATGTTTGATTCCTTGCAATAGTTTTGCGATATAAAGGTGGTGATATTAGAGTCGTGCTAGTTGAGTAATTGTGAAATTGAGAAATACTTGTGTTGAGGTTTGCAAGTCCCGTAGCATGCACGTATGGTGAACCGTTATGTAACAAAGTCGGAGCATGAGGTGTTCATTCATTGCTTTCCTTATGAGTGGCGGTCAGGGATGAGCGATGGTCTTTTACTACCAATCTATCCCCCTAGGGGCATGCGTAGTAGTACTTTGCTTCGCGGGCTAATAAAATTTTGCAGTAAGTATATGAGTTCTTTATGACTAATGTGAGTCCATGGATTATACGCACTCTCACCCTTCCATCATTGCTAGCCTCTTCGGTACCGTGCATTGCCCTTTCTCACCTCGATAGTTGGTGCAAACTTCGCTGGTACATCCAAACCTCGTGATATGATACGCTCTGTCACACATAAGCCTCATTATATCTTCCTCAAAACAGCCACCATACCTACCTATCATGGCATTTCCATAGCCATTCCAAGATATACTGCCATGCAACTTCCATCATCATCATATACATGACTTGAGCATTTATTGTCATATTGCTTTGCATGATCGTAAGATAGTTAACATGATGTTTTCATGGCTTGTCCGTTTTTTGATGTCATTGCTACGCTAGATCATTGCACATCCTGGTACACCGCCGGAGGCATTCATATAGAGTCATATCTTTGTTCTAGTATCGAGTTGTAATATTGAGTTGTAAGTAAATAAAAGTGTGATGATCATCATTATTAGAGCATTGCCCCAATGAGGAAAGGA
>NW_025281155.1:0-1206 GCF_018294505.1 Triticum aestivum
ACAACCACATCCGTTGTTGTCAGGACTACATCACCTCCACCATGTGACACATCGCCCCCGAGAGTGGCTACATCATCTGAGTTGATCATAAGAGGTAATGACAAAGGTATTGATCTTCCATCTCTACATGAGAATGATGAATGCCTTGTCAATTTGAATGCACCATCTGATGAGCTACCCACTACTTTGATCACACCACCTATTTTAGAGGACTACGTTGATAATTTGACTTTGCCATGTGATCAAACAACTGAAATACCAACAATTTTGAGTGCACCCATTGAATTAACTATTGATGCAAAAGAACCAATGTTTAATCATTTTGATATGACCTCTAATCTTGGTGATGATTCTGTGTTGAATGACTTATTGCATGTTTGCTTATTTAAGGATGTTGTAGCATGTAAATTTGATGCAAGTAAGGTTTATTCACCAATGTTGGGATGGTTTAGTGATGAACATTGTCAATCTTTTGAAATGAATAAGAGCTTCACTTATATGTGCAAACTGAGTTGCAATATTTTCATGCCTTCTACTTCTTGTGCTAATTTTTTGGCTTTAGATTTTATGAACTATGCAAGTTACTCATCTATTCTTGTGTCATATATGCAAAAATCAAGGGAAGTAAAAATGGATGACATATACATATACAACATGTACACCTTGTCTCTTTTGTTAGCCACATTTCGGATTAAGCAACACCGAGGACGGCTTTATTTTCAAGAAGGGGAGGATGATGAGGACATGACTACCTTGGATATGACCAAAAATATTGCATATATGCATATTTGTCAGGTGATTTCTAGTGCAAACTATTCAATAATCTATTTATGTTATCCAGAACAAAAATACTTCACACACTTTTGTGTTTTGTCTAATTGCAGGTGTATGAGACATTTGTACAATCCACATATGAAGATAAGGAAGAAAGAGATGTTTATTTGCTGTCCAAAAAGTTCTCTCACGTCAGTTTTGGCCCAAGAGAAGATAGAGTCCAAGTCTCTCACGTTCTGGATTCAGATTCGGACTGCACAGACATACCTGACTCAAAATGCACACAAGTTTTTCATACGGACTCCGAATTGGGTGATTCTTTTTTTGTTGGAAACTAGATTTCGTGCACTTTCCAACCCAATTGGAAGCACCTTCAAATTCGTCCGGAGCGTTGAGTTGTGGACGAAACAATCTGATGCTGCAGCAGAATCC
>NW_025281156.1:0-1206 GCF_018294505.1 Triticum aestivum
AAGGGCATCGATACACAAGCATCACCAAACAATGTGCAACAATATGATGCATGCATGAAACATGGCAATATGAGTGTATTGGGCTAATGCAACTAAAGCCAGAAGGGTTTGAACAAATTTGAATCAAAGATTCAAATTTCAAATTCAAATATGGCCTTTTAAAGTGCTTTTCCTTGTTCTGCTTGAATCATCAATTTAACTTGTTTGATCATGCATGAAAATAGTACAGATGGATAGATTGGATTTTTCTGATCATTTTTCATATATAATTTGTCCAATTTGGAGTTACAGAATAAAAGTTATGAATTTTTGAAGTTTAATTAATATTCTGGAATTTCCTGATTTAATTTAAATCCAGAAAATCAATTACTACGTCAGCCTGACGTCAGTGTGACGTCAGCAGGTCAACTGCGGCTGGCTGAAGTCAAACCTGACGTGTGGGGGCCACACGTCAGTGACAGGGGGGGTTAAACAGATTTAAATTAATTCTAATTACTAATTAGTGGCGCTGGGGCCCACTGTCAGTGTCAGGGGGGGTTGACTAACAGTAGTTAGCGCTAACCTAACCATCTGGCCGACAGGGCCCACGCGTCAGTGACCCTGGGGGGTCAAACCCCAGGTCGGTCAAGTCAAACCCCACCGGCGACATGACGCCGGCGAGATCCGAGACGGCGGCGAGAGTGCTTTTTGCCATTCCGGCGACCAAATGGACGGCGGAAGGCATCTACGTGTTGCTGAGGTTGAGCCACGTCTATTGGTGGTGGTGGTTGGGCTCGGGGTGGCCGGAGTTGACGGCGGCGAGCTCGGCTGCGGCGGCCGGAGTTCGGGTGCGGTCGGGATCAGTGTTGCAGGGGGTTTGGGGAGGCGTTGGTGCGTTCTACGTGCTCCTGGTGATGTGTGGAGCACGATGGTGTGCTCGGTTGGGTGCTACGGCGACCGTGGCCACGACGGCGACATCGCCGGCGGCGTGGAGCTCTCGGTCGAGGTGGAGCTAGGGCCTAGAGGTCGGGAGAGACCAGGGAAGAAGGGGGAAACGCTCCGGGGGCTCACCGCGGTTGCAGTGGGCGTCGAAGCGGGCTCGGGGACGCGCCGGAGACGACGAATTTGACGGCGACGGTGGTCGGAGTCCGAAGAGGGGAACGGCGACGTGGCGGCGATGCAGGGCTTCCGGGGAGCTGTGGAGCGGTGGGGAGGAAGAGGGAGTTG
>NW_025281157.1:0-1206 GCF_018294505.1 Triticum aestivum
TTCCAAAATGCTATGGGAACTCGTCTCTCTTTTAGCACCGCCTTTCACCCTCAATCAAGTGGTCAGGTAGAACGAGTTAATCAAATTCTGGAGGATATGCTCCGAGCTTCTGTCATCTCCTTCGGCATGGATTGGGAGAAATGCCTTCCATTCGCCGAGTTCGCTTATAACAATAGTTACCAAGCTAGTTTGGGCAAAGCCCCTTTCGAGGTTCTCTATGGACGAAAATGTCGAACGCCTCTTAACTGGTCAGAGACCGGGGAAAGACAACTCTTTGGCCCGGATATGATTCAGGAAGCAGAAGAGCAGGTTCGCATTATTCGTGAGAAATTGAAAGCAGCCCAATCTCGCCAAAAGAGCCATTATGATCGCAAACATAAGGCTATGACTTTTGAGGTTGACGAGAAGGCTTACCTTCGGGTGACTCCTTTAAAGGGAACCCATCGATTCGGTATCAAAGGAAAATTGGCTCCTCGTTACATTGGACCCTTTCGCATTCTTGCCAAGCGAGGAGAAGTTGCCTACCAATTGGAACTTCCTCCGCATCTTTCCAAGGTTCATGACGTCTTCCACGTTTCCCAACTCAGGCGTTGCTTCTCGGATCCTATCCGTGGAGTGGACCACGAAACGCTTGATCTCCAAGATAATCTCACATATCGGGAGTATCCCGTTCGAATCCTTGATCAAGCCGAGCGTACCACTCGACACCGAAACATCAAGTTTCTCAAAGTTCAATGGTCACACCATTCCGAGGAAGAAGCTACTTGGGAAAGGGAGGATCGTCTTCGACTTGAGTACCCCACCTTCTTCCCAACGGATCCTAAATCTCGGGACGAGATTCTTTTGAGTGGGGGTGAGTTGTCACATCCTAGTTAGTTCATGCATCAGAGTGTTGCATCATGTCTATATTTCACAGAAACCTGAAATGGGAATGCCAGAAAACCCCCAGCACCCCCCCTGGAACAACTAGGGTTTACTAAATTTTTTTCCAATGAACCTGAAATGCCCTCCATAAATGTTCACCACCTTTGGTCTTGGCTAAAACCTCTGCCAAAAATGGTTTCATATTTTTGGAGGCCATCTTGGATTTTTGCACAAGCCATAAGTATTTGCATTTGGGCATTTTAAATGCTATAAATATTTTTAAATGTCCAAATAATCTTGAAGGTATTTTTAGGCTGTTGGGAATAATCTCAAAGGTGCCTC
>NW_025281158.1:0-1206 GCF_018294505.1 Triticum aestivum
CATCTCAATAACTACCAACAATTTGTAGTAATTTGCAAACAAGTCCACTGTAGTAGGATAAAATTGGCTTTACGCAAAATGATGAAACTTAGAGCTCCACAGCCAAAATGCATATAGTGTAGTAACTTTATTATTGTTATTCTTCATGACTTGCCAGCTTATTCCAAAAGCTGACCTACATGGCTGCAACGTCTTATGTTGCAGAGGTATATTCCGATCAGGAGTGAGGCTACGCTCCGCGCTTGGCGATTGCCCTTTGGAGTCGGATGGACTCGCTTTACCTTCGACGCTTCCGCAGCATTAGTAGTTTATTTCTCATGAGTTGGCCTTGAGCCGAATTTATTCCCTTGTAATAAAGACTCTATATGAGAATCGTGTAATAAAATTCAGGTGTGATTGAACTTTGATTACTTTATCGATGTACTGTGAGTACCAGCATGATCTTGGGATGGTACAGACACAGAGATTTGACCGATTTTGGGTCAGGTCGCTACAGAGATGGTATCAGAGCACATGCTGACCGTAGGATCGTAACCCCTAGGATCGGAAAGCCATTAGCAGAGACCATTTACTTTAAATCCTTTTCATTCCGTAAATTCTCCCCTGTTCTATTCTGACTCTTCTCCCCTTTGCAACATTCTAGATGGCCGCCGAGTTCACCCCAGTTTTGCTACCGGAGTTTTGCCAGCCCGATGAGACGATGCCCTTCGGCAGGAAGCTGGTCCAGATCGTAAAGAAGCTGAAGATAGCTCTGCCCTCGATCACCGGGAAGCCAACCAATGCACTTCCGACGGACACCCGCTACAGGATTGAAGTGCATATCCCAGGGAGAACCTTTGGAGGACACACGGAGCCTATCAACTTTGAGTTCATCGAGTTCAACTGGATCATCGGAAGGGACGTGGCGATCTATCGAGCACTTGGACATCTCCGAGAGGAGTACAGGGCCGAGCTCGATCACTCAGACCTCGCCATGGTTTCTCGCAGGGCAAGGAATGGAGATATCATCCGTACCATTGAGGACGATTCCACTCTCTCGTACATCCAGGACTTGGAGTGTCTTCTCAGGAAACGAGAGATTCAGACTCGCCGTAACTCGAAGACACACCGGAAGCTTTTGTTCCGCGAACTGGAACTGGAGGAGAAGGCACGCGCAGACTTCCTTGGCCATGAGGAAGAAATCACGGACTTCATGGAGATAGTCGA
>NW_025281159.1:0-661 GCF_018294505.1 Triticum aestivum
AACTTTTTTGACCTCCAGCCTATTTTTGCGTTCACTATGCATCATTCAAAGCGACGTCATCAATTTGCAACACGTTCTGACATCATTTGCTGTTTTCAGTCATTTACCATTTTGTTTAGAGAGCTAAATGATGGTGAAATTGAAAATCACTACAAAATGAACTTTGAAAATGTTGGAACTTGGCATGGTATCATCATTTCACCCGCATAGGATGTGCAAAAGAGTAGAGAGGGTCACGGCGAAAACTGGACACACCTCGTGTACAAACTGGACAATCTCTTTCGGAGTATCAGTGTTTCGGACGAGAACTCATCTGTTACACGGGCACTTCAATGTTTTTTAAACTTTTTTGAGCTGCAGCCTATTTTTGCGTTCAGTATGCATCATTCAAAGCGATGTCATCAATTTCCAACACGTTCTGACATCGTTTGCTGTTTTTCAGTCATTTACCGATTTGTTTAGAGAGCTAAATGACGGTGAAATCGAAAATCACCACAAAATGAACTCTGAAAATGATGGAACTTGGCATGGTATCATCATTTCACCTGCATAGCATGTGCAAAAGAGTAGAGAGGGTCACGGCGAAAACTGGACGCACCTCGGGTACAAACTGGACAATCTATTTCGGAGTATCAGGGTTTCGGACGAGAACTCATCTGTT
>NW_025281159.1:671-1206 GCF_018294505.1 Triticum aestivum
CACTTCAATGTTTTTTAAACTTTTTTTGAACTGCAGCCTATTTTTGCGTTCAGTATGCATCATTCAAAGCGATGTCATCAATTTCCAACACGTTCTGACATCGTTTGTTGTTTTTCAGTCATTTACCGATTTGTTTAGAGAGCTAAATGACGGTGAAATCGAAAATCACCACAAAATGAACTCTGAAAATGTTGGAACTTGGCATGGTATCATCATTTCACCCGCATAGCATGTGCAAAAGAGTAGAGAGGGTCACGGTAAAAACTGGATGCACCTCGTGTACAAACTGGACAATCTCTTTCGGAGTATCAGGGTTTCGGACGAGAACTCATCTGTTACACGGGGACTTCAATGTTTTTTAAACTTTTTTGAACTCCAGCCTATTTTTGCCTTCACTATGCATCATTCAAAGCGACGTCATCAATTTGCAACACGTTCTGACATCATTTGCTGTTTTTCAGTCAATTTCCGATTTGTTTAGAGAGCTAAATGACGGCGAAATTGAAAATCACTACAAAATGAACTCTGAAAATGT
>NW_025281160.1:0-1206 GCF_018294505.1 Triticum aestivum
TCCAATATTCTAGCTCCCAGAATATAGATTTCTTCTTCCACATGGCTGCGTGCCCGTCAGCTCCCTTCGGAACTGATTGTCCGCCAGGACCCTTTCCAAAGATGACTTTCAAATCCTTGACCATATCAAATACCTCAGCACCAGTGCGTTCCGCAGGCTTCGGCCGGTGATCTGCCTTGCCGTTGTAATGCTTGCCTTTCTTTCTTACTGGATGAATTTTCGGAAGAAATCGACGATGCCCAAGGTACACGTTCTTCTTACAATTTGGCAAATGTACACTTTCAGTCTCATGTAAGCAGTGCGTGCATGCATTGTATCCCTTATTTGACAGTCCCGAAAGGTTACTAAGAGCAGGCCAATCGTTGATGGTTACGAAAAGCAACGCTCGTAGGTCAAATTCCTCTTGTTTGTGCTCATCCCACACACGGACACCACCCCACAGCTGTAAAGGTTCATCAACTAATGGCCTTAGGTACACATCGATGTCGTTGCCGGGTTGCTTCGGACCTTCGATGAGCACTGGCATCATAATGAACTTCCGCTTCATGCACAACCAAGGAGGAAGGTTGTAGATGCATAGAGTCACGGGCCAGGTGCTATGGCTGGAGCTCTGCTCGCCAAAAGGATTCATGCCATCCGTACTTAGAGCAAATCTTATGTTCCTTGCGTCAGCTGCAAAATCTTTGAACCATCTGTCGATCTTTCTCCATTATGTTCCATCTGCGGTGTGTCTCAACTCCCCGTCCGACTTACGGTCCTCTTTGTGCCATCGCAACAACTTGGCATGCTCTTTGTTCCTGAACAGACGTTTCAACCGTGGTATTATAGGAGCATACCACATCACCTTGGCGGGAACCCTCTTCCTGGGTTTCTGGCCCTCAACATCGTCACCAGGGTCATCGCCTCTGATCTTATAACGCAATGCAGTGCATACAGGGCATTCATTCAAATTCTCGTATTCACCGCGGTAGAGGATGCAGTCGTTGATGCATGCATGTATCTTCAGAACCTCTAAACCTAGAGGGCAGACAACCTTCTTTGCTTCGTACGTACTGGCGGGCAACTCGTTATCCTTTGGAAACATATTCTTCAACATTTTCAGCAAGTTTTCAAATGCCGAGTCAGCTACACCTTCCTCTGCCTTCCATTTCAGCAAATCCAGTGTGCAGCCCAGCTTTTTCAGACCATCATCGCATCCGGGGTACA
>NW_025281161.1:0-1206 GCF_018294505.1 Triticum aestivum
AAAGAATTTGGTGAAATTCCTGGGCAGACCATGGCCCTGTTTAGCCTCAACAGAGCTCCGCCCCTGGCTACGCCTCTTTGCAAAGTCCTGATATGTGAACGACCGAATTCCAATCTTGCCATCAAATGTCATGACACCATGATAATCATAACGAGGCCTTGCTACTGCTGCCAAGAACATCACTTTCTCAATAAATCCCTTGCTCTGTGTGCTACGATAGGGTTCTTCATTAGGTGCCAAGTAGTAGTTCTGAGTACCTTTAGTGTAGTAGAACCACTTCTCATCAATATGGATGACATTGTACATGCCTATAAATGTGGGTTCTACAGGCACGCTTAGTTCATCCAACATGGATAAACAAAACGGAATCCGACCTAGCTTGTTGTCATCAGTCAGTGTGGATTTAATTGAATTTGCAGGCGCTTCAGTCTGCCCTCCTTCAACCTTCTCCATAATGTTGTCTTCGCCATTTGAAGCTCATTAGCAAGATCTTTAAGCGTAGTTCTTTTGCTCAGATCAATCTGTTTTATAGCATCCAAATCAAATGGTTTCTTCTTGCGGCCACAAGTTTTCACCCTTTTGTTTGCTACTCCATGAATACCACCGGCTCGCTTGCCTCTCAACCATACGTTTTGAACAGTCCGGTAATTAACTTGACAAAGTTCTGCCACCTCCTCAACCACCTCTTGGTTTAGTACGCATTGATTTGTCCGCTCAAATAGCATGACATAAATTTCTTGCTTTTGATTGTCTGGGTACCATCTTCACATTTTTTTCTGTTTAGCATTTGAGCCTACTGCAGAATATTCAGAACAAGAAATGAATTACTTTCAGTTAAAATGAACTAACATTCTCTAGAAATTAACACAAATTACTAAGTGCCACAGTTTACTCACAATGACTTCAAATAAGGACTAACTTAAATAACTTGTGGAGTAGACTAACCATTGTTGCTGCCGGTGTCAGCTAGTTCAGCTTGTACTCCAGAATCAGTCTCCGGAACATCTTTCTTCAACTCCACACGGATGCATGGGTTAACGTTGCCATGCGCATATCTCCGTCAACAAGTACTTAAAACTGTTATTTTAAGTTTTTAACATAACTAATAAAATGCAAAGTGATAAAATTAAAAATAGTAAATGCTTTTGATATACATTTAATAAATATTTGAAGAAAATAATAATTTATGATCATAATTTAAAAGTC
>NW_025281162.1:0-1206 GCF_018294505.1 Triticum aestivum
GAGTCTTGACGACCAACGCGTAAGCACATGTTTGGATTCGACAACCATGAAAATCGCTTTGGGACACCAAAACGGTATGTAATAGTCCACGAAACCGGTCAGAATCGACAAAAAACGCGACTGTTGATGACCGACACTTAAACGCAGCCCGAGGTTTGTCAATCATGGAAATCACTACGGGACCCCAAAACAGTGAGTAATAGTCCATGAAACGGGCCAGAATCGGCCAAGACTGCGAGTGTTCATGACCGACACGTAAGCGCACCATGAGGTTCAACGACTATAGTAATCGCTTCGGACCCCAAAATGGTGAGTAATAGTCCACGAAACGGGCTCGAATCGGCCAAGACTACTAGTGTTGTTAACAGACACGAAGCGCACCTTGGGGTTCAACAATTATGGAAATCGCTTTGGACCCCAAAACGGTGAGTAATAGTCCATGAAACGGGTAAGAATCGACAATATTTGCGAATGTTGATGACCAACATGTACGCACACACCGGTGTGTCAATCGTGGAAATCGCTCTAGGACCCCAAAACGATGAGTCATAGTGCACGAAACGGACCGGAATCGGGCAAAAACTGCGATTATTGATGACCGACACGTAAGCACTCAGTGGGGTTCAACAACCATGAAAATCGCTTTGGGACCCCAAAAACGGTGAGTAATAGTCCACGAAACAGGTCAGGATCGACAAAAACCGCGAGTGTTGTTGACTGACATGTAAACGCGCCCTGGGTTCATCAATGTGGAAATCACTCCGGGACCCCAAAACGGTGAGTAATGGTCCATGAAACGGGCCAAAATCGTCCAAAACTGCGAGTGTTGATGACCGACACGTAAGCGCACCTTGGTGTTCAAACACTATGAAAACTGCTCAGAATTGGCCCAAACCGTCTCTT
Organism: Triticum aestivum; assembly: GCF_018294505.1. NCBI lineage: Eukaryota > Viridiplantae > Streptophyta > Magnoliopsida > Poales > Poaceae > Triticum > Triticum aestivum. Next base: position 904 of record NW_025281162.1, read on the forward strand.
TTGACGACATACACTTAAATGCACCCCGGGGATCGTCAATCGTGGAAACCGCTCTAGGACCCCAAAACGGTGGGTAGTAGTCCATGAAACGGACCAGAACTGGCCAAAACTGTGAGCGTTGATGACCGACAAGTAAACTCACCCCGGGGTTCGTCAATCGTGGAAATCACTTCGGGATCCCAAAACTAAGTAGAAACGGGCCAGAATCGGCTCAAATTGCGAGTCTTGACGACCAACGCGTAAGCACATGTTTGGATTTGACAACCATGAAAATCGCTTCGGGACACCAAAACGGTATGTAAT
>NW_025281163.1:0-1206 GCF_018294505.1 Triticum aestivum
TAAGTTCTGGAGTAGGCGCTTGCAGACGTTCTCGATAACATGTGCCGCATCCTCCTCGTATCCCTCCTCACACCTGTAGAATGTCTGCAATCAAATGAGACTATTGATTAGTACAATTAATAACTAGCTAGTTGAAGATTTTTAAATGTGTAAAGGAGAAATTACCCAGAACTTTCTGATCACCATGTCTGCCCTCGTGTCGCACACGACACAGTCGATAATCTCATCCGGCGGGGCCGGGGCAGCCACGTAGTGCTCCCAGCTCAATCCAAGCTCTGGAAGCCTACCCTCACCAGGCAACGTGACAAACCCCGGGAAGTTTTGCCGGCAAAGAACTCCAAGGACGGAGTTGGGCCGGCGGACACTATGATGGTGGTCCCAACCCCTGCAGCATGACAAGGCCAACACATTAGTTATTTGAAGAAACGTGAATGCAGAAGGTACAAAAATATTAAATGCACTTACGTACCTCTCCCCATCAGGGAAAATCAACCACCTCTGCTCACGGGTTGCCGGCACGGACGGGAGCCGTGTAACACCACGCTGGTAGACGGTGCCACCCTCCTCCTCAAGATCAGTCGGCTCCCCGCCATCATCAGCATGGCCACTCGGCTCCTCGGGCTGATCCGGCCAGGTACCCCATCCGGACGTGTGCTCCTCCGGGGTCTCGTGGGCCGAACTCTCGTGGGCCAAAGGCCAGTCGACCCGAGGCTCGTGGGCCCAAGACCCGTGGACCGGAGGCTCGTGGACCGGAGTCCGTGTAGCCTCCTCCTCGGACGAGTCCACCCTAGCAGTCACGTGCTCGGGTGAAACAGCTGGGGGTGGCGGGGAGGAAGGCGCCGTAGCAGTCACCCTACCTCCTCTCTCGCGACCACGTGCCCCACCTCCTCTCTTCCTACCTCGTCCCCTGCTGGGCACCGCGGTCGACGAAGAAGGGCCCGGCGGTGTGGACATACTGTCCAGCAACGCTCGGCGGAGAGGTGCGTCTGGAATCGAAGACCTCAGACCACGCGCCGACGAAGAAGGGGCCTTGGCGCGCTCCCGACCAGCGCCCACCATCTTTCAACACCTGCCATGACAAACAGTAAACGAAATTAGTACAACATAAAAAAAGACCGACATGAATAATAATATGTGTATCACTTAAGTGTATCATCATCAAGTACAACATTAAAAAATTTAATACCTGACACTACTAATAATCTC
>NW_025281164.1:0-1206 GCF_018294505.1 Triticum aestivum
CTCCCCCTGAATCTTACATGGGATATTGGGAGAAGATAGGAAACAAAAATCAGAGCTGAATAGAACTTAATTCAAATGAGTTCATATGAACATGTCTTTCCCCCAAGAAGACATGTGGCATCTCTCCTCTTGAACATCAAGCATCTGGGATCCTTGAGTATTTTTCTCTCCCTGGAAATCTCTCTCTCCCCCTTAACAACATCTGGGATCCTTGAGACTTTCTCTCCCCCTTGAGGTCTCTCTCTCCCCCTTAATACTTTCTCTCTTGTTGGTTTGGTCCTTGAGACTGTTTCTCTCCCTTGATGTGATCTCTCTCTCCTACAAGCTTTGATGTGATCTCTCTCTCCCCCTTTGACATCAATTTCCAAGAAGGTTTTTCCTGGAATCCGTCGAATAGGTTTGGTCCTTGAGATTCAGCACAAAGCAGAGGATAAAATTGTGATGCTTGTGGAGGACAAGATTCATTGAGTGGAGCTGGATCAGAAGAAATGTAGAACAATTGGCAAACTGTTTTTCTGATTGCAAAGTCGGTGGCACCGAGTGTCACATTTCGGTGGTACCGAAAAGATTCGGTTGGACCGAAATTTGCAAGTCGGTGAGACCGAGTTTACACAGAGAAAAACACTTGTCACCTCAGCTCACTAGTCAAGTAAGATCTCACAAAAGATTTGCAATGAATTAGCTGAAGGATTTGCAAGGAATTTGATGCAGAAATATGCAGAACAAGAACAAAAAGAAAAAAAGTGAAAGTTTCTAGATGAAGTGTGAGAGAGAAGAAAACAAATATGCAGGGAACAAAATGCAATAACTCAGAAAAGGACACAAGAGAACTTCATCTAGAATTGGGCGGTGACATAGTCACCTATGTTAGAGTATATTGACTTAGGAGTCAAGTGAGGACACTTGATCATAGGTCATACTCATTGTTTAAGCTTAAAATGGGGTTACCATTTTTCGTTTAAGCATCTTGATGTATTCACATCTTGTTGAGTTGCTTTGACTCATGACTCGAAGTAAAGCTTATCTAAGATGGAATAACATACCTTGGGTGGTGGTGTGGTTCTTGCTCATGTAGTTGAACTTGTGTGGGTGCTCAAGGTTGATGTAGCTCGTCAAGAGTTGGGAGCACCACTTGGAGTTTGAGTTCATCTACCTACATGGGTTAGTTCTTGCAAGGAAGAGCACTTGTGTATCCAAAAATGACAA
>NW_025281165.1:0-1206 GCF_018294505.1 Triticum aestivum
CATATCATGCTTAGTAGTTGCTTTCGTATCATGGTAGCTGTTAATTTAATTAACCTGCTTAATGCTATGTTGTTGTCTTTCCTTGATGCTTTTGGTTGTTGTGAGCTTGCAAGTACATTCAATGTACTGACCTGGCGTGTCATGCCAGATTGCAGGTGATGCCGTGATTGCTTGATTGCTTGTCATGGTTTCCGTTCGTGCGAGCTAGATCGTGTCCCAGCCAGAGTCCCTGCGGAGTGGAGTTCACCACCTTCGTCGTTGTTTCGCTGCAAGAAGATTTCGGCTGCTTCGAGTTATTCTGCTGCTAGCATAGAGCAAGTGTAGTATCGCAGGCGTAGTGTCGCCGTGCTGATGTGATCCTTTGTAACATCAGACCTTTGTATTTATCCTTTGTAATAAGAGTTGATTTGTTCTATGTCAAGAAGCACCATATTCTGGAAGACTTCATCTCGATCTCTGGGCTGGAATACGGGGCGTTCCGGTTTCTCTGAGCCAGGGTGCCACAAGTTGTCACATGTCTTGTGTGAACTAACTATTTGAGAATCTGTAGATGGTATTATTGTCACATGAAGCAATATACCAGAGTGATAAAAAACATTGGTTGTGGAAGTGAGAATAATAACAACTTAAAAGTGAACAAAATAAATTAGAAGATGGGAAATAAAAGTGGTTTCGCCAGTAAAAAGATTAGGCGCAGAGAAACTTCGGATCATAGTGTACATCAAGTGTGCCTTTGTAACCATACTATTAGTTACCTTGTATAATGAGTCTAATGTATTTTGTTTTTTGGGTAGGAGGATCACCAATGAATTGTATAACTCATCCATGTGCGATTCCATTCTCCTCTATTGTCCTGCTTTGACGAAGCCACAACATGGTCGTCTCCACAATTAAGGTCGTTAAACCAAAACCATGCATTAAGTTTTCTGGATCACAGTTATCACATGGTGTCTTTGTTTCTTGTAGATATCTCCACCTATCACTTTGATGTTACGGATTCACAAAACACATTATGTTCACCGTAGAATAATAGCTTACTAAACAATCATAGGTACATTGTTGGATCTCATCAGGAATATGGGTAGAGACGAACTCCAGTGATACTTGTTGGCCTAGGTGGAGCAGAGAAGAGGTAGAGGATGCGGTCAGTGATGAAGTTCATCAATCTAGTCTTTGTAACCGTTAACGAACATTTTTAGAAATTTC
>NW_025281166.1:0-1206 GCF_018294505.1 Triticum aestivum
TTGAGCAACTAAACATTCATACCTATCAGCGTCTTCAGGAGCCATGTATTGCGTCTCATGATCAGAATCATCTCCACCATGTTCTTCACGTGTAATAAGAGCCAATGTCTCCTCATCATAGTCACTAGCGGACTCATATCCACCATCCGCGGTAGCAATCATCACACGCGGAGATTTGCATTCCCTCGCATAATGACCTCCTCCCTTACAACGACGACAAATAATATCACTTGTGTGCCCTGTTGATGCCATGGAAGAAGAAGAACGCTGTGCAGGCCCCGCAGGTGCGCTCTTGGCAGATAATGGTGGTTGTGCCTGTTTTCTTGTATCACGGCTGGAGGTGGCACCGGATGGAGGTGCTGGTGCTGTTGAAGTAGAAGATGCACGTGGTGTCCATGATGAAGGTCGGCCTGCAGAAAAGTTAGTTCGCCCCAATGCTTGTCGATCCTGCACTTCACGTTCAGCTTTACAAGCAAGATGGACTAAACGAGTGATATTAGTATACTCCTTATAGTCTAGAATGGTCTGAATCTCTCTATTTAATCCACCCAGAAAACGTGCAAGCATAGCTTCATTCTCCTCAACAATACCACATCTAATCATGCCAGTTTGTAATTCCTGATAATATTCTTCTACAGAATTTTTTCCTTGTCTTAAACGCTGCAATTTTTGAAGCAATTCACGTTGATAATATGGTGGAACCCAACGCGTACGCATAGCAGTTTTCAAAGCAGCCCAAGTAGTTGGAATAGGATATAATCGACAATGTTCAGACCACCATACACATGCAAAACTAGTGAAAGCACAAACAGCAGTAGCAACTCGTCTCTCCTCAGGATATTGTAAACATGTAAATCGTTGTTCAGTTTCTAACTCCCAAGTAAGATATATATCAGGAACATATCTACCCTCAAATGGTGGAATATTCAATTTCAGTTTAGGAATATGGACATCATCGCGTACCTGAGGTGGTGGTGCAGGCCTACCATTACGAATATATACCTGAGGTCGACCTGCTGGTGGTGGTACAGGTGGCTGCACGTAGTGTTGATTTTGATCAACCTCATCCTCATAATCTCCCACATAATCATCCTCCTCCGCATCAGCAGCAGGAGCCACAGAAGTATCAACAGCAGCACCAACAGTTTGGCCAAACGCAAGAGGAACACGGCTTGCTCGGCGAAGGTCTGCTTCGCGACGTGGAGG
>NW_025281167.1:0-1206 GCF_018294505.1 Triticum aestivum
CGTCCGCGGTAAAGGACTACTTGGTTGCCTATACAGTTCATAGACAAGTAAATGGAAACTATTAAAAGCCTCAAGATAAGTGTGAGTGCCGAGGATGGCTCTTCCGTAGGAAGACGGAGGTGGATCCTCGGTAGTGTATTGAAGTGGTGAGTAGTGGACTCGTGTGCGCAAAACTATTTCAAGTTGGTGTATCGTAGGATAGTCTAGCCAAGAGTCAAAGCTGGCTTGCTGCAATAACTCCACCAACCCTTCTTGATACTATGCATGTATGTAGGATCTGAAGTAAGTCTTGCTGAGTACCTTTGTACTCATGTTGCTATAATCTACATTTTTTACAGAAGACGCTGCAACCCCTTCTGATGGGTTCTATGTAGACGTTGACATCAACGAGTAGGCTAAAGACCCAGGTGGTGACCCTGAGCTTGTGATGGACCACATAGTATAGTTAGGCTTCTAAGCCTCTTTTATTTTACTAGTTGTCTGTACTCAGACCAGTTACTTCCGCTGTTGGCTTGTATGACTGTATGACTTGTATGTTGGGCCATGAGACCCGTACCTGTGTGTATGATATGTATGGCTCCCTAAGCCTTAAATAAAGTACTTGTGTCGTAGAGTCATGTTGTGATGCTTCGTTGTATTTGCACATATCGAGCATATTGTGTGCATGATTGAAATGCTTGGTATGTGTGGGATCTGACTATCTAGTTGTTTATCTTTAGTAGCCTCTCTTACCGGGAAATGTCTCCTAGTGTTACCGCTGAGCCATGGTAGCTTGCTACTGCTCTGGAACACTTAGGCTGGCCGGCATGTGTCCTTCTTCGATCCTGTGTCTGTCCCTTCGGGGAAATGTCACGCTTTGAGTACCGGAGTCCTGTTAGCCCGCTACAGCCCGGTTTACCGGAGTCCTGCTAGCCCAGTGCTACAGCCCGGACCCACTTGCTGATGACCGACACGTTCGAAGCTGGGTCATGGATGCCTGTCCCTGTAAGTCTGTGCCACTTTGGGTTTACGACTAGTCATGTCAGCCCGGGCTCTTTATCATATGGATGCTAGCGACACTATCATATACGTGAGCCAAAAGGCGCAAACGGTCCCGGGAAAAAGGTAAGACGACACCCGTGGGGATACCGTGCGTGAGGCCGCAAAGTGATATGAGGTGTTACCAGCTAGATCGATGTGACATCGAGTCGGGGTCCTGACACCCAG
>NW_025281168.1:0-1206 GCF_018294505.1 Triticum aestivum
GTGGGAATTAACTGAAAGTACATAGTGGATGGTGGCTTGAGGTCGCGACGCGCTGGTAAAAAACCATCGGGGAGAAATATGCCAGCAAGGATGCTATGTGAGCCTGGAGAAGAAACAAATAATGAAGAGATGAAATTATGTGGTTGACGCTGCCACATCTTCATACACAGACGCCGCTAGGGAGAAGTCGCTTCGTGAAGTACATCGGGGCGAGGATGTGAAGGAAAACTGTTTTTATTCGAAGCCTTGAAGGCAAATTTTGTGAAGACATATTGATTCAGGGAAGATGAAGAGGAACCATCGGGATAGGCTTCTGAATATGGGCGACGTCACTACTCCGGCAGGCCGCTCAAATGCCTCCTCAATTAATCTTATGGAACATGTGGGATAGTGGGAATTAACTAAAAGTACATAGTGGATGGTGGCTTGAGGTCGCGACGCGCTGGTAAAAAACCATCGGGGGGAAATATGCCAGCAAGGATGCTATGTGAGCCTGGAGAAGAAACAAATAATGAAGAGATGAACTGACGTGGTTGACGCTGCCACATCTTCATACACAGACGCCGCTAGGGAGAAGTTGCCTCGTGAAGTACATCGGGGCGAGGATGTGAAGGAAAACTGTTTTTATTCGAAGCCTTGAAGGCAAATTTTGTGAAGATATATTGATTCAGGGAAGATGAAGAGGAACCATCGGGATAGGCTTCTGAATATGGGCGACGTCACTACTCCGGCAGGCCGCTCAAATGCCTCCTCAATTAATCTTATGGAACATGTGGGATAGTGGGAATTAACTGAAAGTACATAGTGGATGGTGGCTTGAGGTCGCGACGCGCTGGTAAAAAACCATCGGGGGGAAATATGCCAGCAAGGATGCTATGTGAGCCTGGAGAAGAAATAAATAATGAAGAGATGAACTGACGTGGTTGGCGCTGCCACATCTTCATACACAGACGCTGCTAGGGAGAAGTCGCCTCGTGAAGTACATCGGGGCGAGGATGTGAAGGAAAACTGTTTTTATTCGAAGCCTTGAAGGCAAATTTTGTGAAGATATATTGATTTAGGGAAGATGAAGAGGAACCATCGGGATAGGCTTCTGAATATGGGCGACGTCACTACTCCGGCAGGCCGCTCAAATGCCTCCTCAATTAATCTTATGGAACGTGTGGGATAGTGGGAATTAACTGAAAGTACATAGTGGATGGTGGC
>NW_025281169.1:0-1206 GCF_018294505.1 Triticum aestivum
GAACCCAAAGAACTGATAGCACTTCCATGATCAATCAGGATCACGGATTGCCAGAACTTTGTCAAATTCCACCATGCTGTCTCGAGATTGAGCAAACGCAAATTCTAGGGAAGCAACAAGAACCTCGGGTAACAGATTTCATCTGTCACCCGCATAAATAATTTTCAGCAATAGATCTCATCTACTACCTAATTATATTATGCAATACCCATACATCTCCATGTATTCTAGATCGAAACCTGCATCTACGCATAGCACGGCTCTTGATGCCACTGTAGGGGAACGCAGCAGAAAACAAAAATTTTCCGACCTACGCACCAGCCCAGGACCACTATGGAGACTGCATACATGGTTTGATCTTTTTCGTTACCGACTCGTAGCGCAGCGGGAAGTAGAGTCGATGACGATCGGCGGTGCAGATCCCCGCAGCTAGGATTTACAACCTCCCAACCGTGAGGATGTATACCCTCATCTGCTCCTCAGACAGCCCTCCAGGAGGCGGTCGAACAGCCCCCCGGACGGTGTCGCGGACAGCCCTTCGGGAGGACCTTCGAAACTCGAACGGTCACTCGGACAGCCCTTCGGGAGGACCTTCGAAACTCGGACGGTCACGCGGACAGCCCTTCGGGAGGCACTCACGAACTAAGACCGAAACTATGATCTCTCTACAGAGTTGCACACATACGGTGTCATCTATCCGGTAGGGCTTCGCCGTCCAGAACTAGTTCCTGCCGGAACCCAGACAGCCTTACGGCCCTACGAAACTCTTTTCGTGGGAGGGAGAGAAGAAGCCAGATAATGCATGGCATGTGTATGAGAGCAAGGGATGAGTGTGGAGGGCTGCCCCTCCACCTCTATTTATAGGAAATCCCAAGGGGGTAGGGTAGTTTCACAAAAAACCCAAAATGCACATGAATGAAGTCCTTCCACAAGGACCTAGGAGTGAAACCAAGGAACAAGAGGGTCCCCAAGGGGGGATACCCCATGTGGCCGGCCACACCCTCATGAGGGGCCCAAAAAATGGCTCCTATCCATCCATGTCATCCCCAAGATCTTTTGGAGCAAAGCCCCAAAAGGTGGCTTTCCATAAAGTAACCATAAAGCTGATTTTCACTATTCACGACGACATTTTTCAGCGTCTGATCGAACTGAAAATATTTATGTGGGCTAAGAACATTTCCAGTACCCACTAAAATGATTTTCAAC
>NW_025281170.1:0-1205 GCF_018294505.1 Triticum aestivum
CTAGCTTATAGAGCTAGTTCAACTCTAGCTAGTCTAAAATTATTTGTACAAGCTTATAGAGCTAGTTCAACTCAAGTGTAAAATTATTTGTACTAGGCTATAGAGCTAGTTCAACTGTAGTGTAAAATTATTTGAACTAGCTTATAGAGATAGTTCAACTCTAGTGTAAAATTATTTGTACTAGGCTATAGAGCTAGTTCAACTCTACTGTAAAATTAATTGAACTAGCTTATGGAGCTAGTTCAACTCTAGTGTAAACTTATTTGTACTAGACTATAGAGGTAGTTCAACTCCAGTGTAAAATTATATGTACAAGCTTATAGAGCTAGTTCAACTCTAGTGTAAAATTATTTGCACTAGGCTATAGAGCTAGTTCAACTGTAGTGTAAAATTATTTGTACTAGACTATAGAGCTAGTTCAACTCTAGTGTAAAATTATTTGTACAAGCTTATAGAGGTAGTTCAACTCTAGTGTAAAATTATTTGTAATAGGCTATAGAGCTAGTTCTCTAGTGTAAAATTATTTGAACTAGCTTATAGAGCTAGTTTAACTCTAGTGTAAAATTATTTGAACAAGCTTAGAGAGCTAGTTCAACTCTAGTCTAAAATTATTTGTACTAGCTTATAGAGCTAGTTCAACTCTAGTCTAAAATTATTGGTACAAGCTTATACAGCTAGTTCAACTCTAGTGTAAAATTATTTGTACTAGGCTATAGAGCTAGTTCAACTGTAGTGTAAAATGATTTGAACTAGCTAATAGAGCTAGTTCAACTCTAGTCTAAAATTATTTGTACAAGCTTATAGAGCTAGTTCAACTCCAGTGTAAGAGTATTTGAACTAGCTTATAGAGCTAGTTCAACTCTAGTGTAAAATTATTTGTACTAGGCTATAGAGCTAGTTCAACCCTAGTGTAAAATTATTTGAACTAGCTTATGGAGCTAGTTCAACTCTAGTGTAAAATTATTTGACCTAGCTTATAGTGTTAGTTCAACTCTAGTGTAAAATTATTCGAACTAGCTTATAGAGCTAGTTCAACTCTAGTCTAAAATTATTTGTACAAGCTTATAGAGCTAGTTCAACTCAAGTGTAAAATTATTTGTACTAGGCTATAGAGCTAGTTCAACTGTAGTGTAAAATTATTTGAACTAGCTTATAGAGATAGTTCAACTCTAGTGTAAAATTATTTGTACTAGGCTATAGAGCTA
>NW_025281171.1:0-1205 GCF_018294505.1 Triticum aestivum
AATGAGTGAGGACTTGACAAGATCCTAACTCATCAATCGAAGGGTGCACCGAAATAAGGACTAGGTAGCACGATCAGTCTTAGAAGGATGATTCGAAAACCAACATACTAGGAATGAAATTATTATCCTTTAACTACCAAGCAACAGAGTTGCTAGCAGTATTGATTTCACACATCACAATTCATTTGTCGGTATTCCGGTTGCATCAACACGAGGGCCGAGAAATGAACAGTGATGGCAAGAAGTATCACTGTACCAAGAGTTCATGGGATGGTGTGCAATTCCTATAACAATCTCGATATAAAATATGTAATACTCCAAGGTAGAGCAGAACCAAAAGCTGGATTGGCATTTGATCTGCGGAATACAACTACTTTGACCCAATCCTAGATATGGAAGAGGTACTGGAATTTGTTTCTCCTAGTCATTCCGGAATAGAATGGCTTGACAGACCACAAGAGTCATAGGCATCGATGAACGAACGCACGCATACTCTTGACTATCAATTGATAGGCGAGGGTCAGAATGCAACTAAAGAGAACAACTCAAAGGAACATATAACTTTCTGAGTTGTGGATGCATAGATTAGTATGTCGAACCAAGTTCAACATATTTCTTCCGGATAACCCATGCAGAAAGGTAGAACTGGCAGAGTCACGATTTATGAATGGAGAACTCCTCAAGAGTACTCTAATTGTGATTTTTTTTTGATCCAATAACATCTACCATAAGTAGTTCATGGTATTTGGAAGAAGAAGATACCACGGACTTCAAGGACTATCGCAAAGGTTACTAATATCCTAAAGGCACTAGCAATTACTATCAACATGAAGTAGGTAGAGTGAATCTCGGGTTCAGAACCCAGGAGTAGAATACCTACTACTAAGTAGCATCACGGGATGCTTCCGAGAATAAAGGCCAGAATCTTCACACTAGGACCACAAAACATTGCTAGATTACTAGGTGACTCCCTAAACACCTAGGGCCATAATAATAATTCCAACATATATGTCGAGGCAATAATTACCTCAACACACCGATTAGTGTGGTTAATCTGGCCCATGGGAACATCGGAAACAGAAGGAAGGGATTTGCAAATGCATCGGACTATTTAGAAACCTGGGATGACTCGGACAGCATAACGGCTATAATTGCTCAAAAAGATTTGAGACAATCACAAAAACGGTGGCATAACCACTCAGAAG
>NW_025281172.1:0-1205 GCF_018294505.1 Triticum aestivum
TTTCATACATGGATTCTATCTCGGATTTCATGGCTTCTAGCCATTTGTCGGAATCCGGGCCCGCCATCGCTTCTTCATAGTTCGAAGGTTCACCGTTGTCTAACAACATGATTTCCAAGACAGGGTTGCCGTACCACTCTGGTGCGGAACGTGTCCTTGTGGACCTACGAAGTTCAGTAACTTGATCTGAAGCTTCATGATCATCATCATTAACTTCCTCCCCAGTCGGTGTAGGCACCACAGGAACATTTTCCCGCGCTGCGCTACTTTCCGGTTCGGAAGGGGTGACTATCACCTCATCAAGTTCCACTTTCCTCCCACTCAATTCTTTCGAGAGAAACTCCTTCTCTAGAAAGGACCCGTTCTTGGCAACGAAGATCTTGCCTTCGGATCTGAGGTAGAAGGTATACCCAATAGTTTCCTTAGGGTATCCTATGAAGACGCATTTTCCGATTTGGGTTCGAGCTTTTCAGGTTGAAGTTTCTTGACATAAGCATCGCATCCCCAAACTTTTAGAAACGACAGCTTAGGTTTCTTCCCAAACCATAATTCATACGGTGTCGTCTCAACGGATTTAGACGGTGCCCTATTTAAAGTGAATGTGGCAGTCTCTAAAGCATAACCCCAAAATGAGAGCGGTAAATCGGTAAGAGACATCATAGATCGCACCATATCCAATAGAGTGCGATTACGACGTTCGGACACACCATTTCTCTGAGGTGTTCCAGGCGGCGTGAGTTGTGAAACTATTCCACATTTCCTTAAGTGTGTACCAAATTAGTGACTTAAATATTCTCCACCACGATCTGATCGTAAGAATTTTATTTTCCTGTCACGTTGATTCTCGACTTCACTCTGAAATTCCTTGAACTTTTCAAAGGTTTCAGACTTGTGTTTCATTAGGTAGACATACCCATATCTACTTAAATCATCAGTGAGAGTGAGAACATAACGATATCCTCCGCGAGCCTCAACACTCATTGGACCGCACACATCGGTATGTATGATTTCCAATAAGTTGGTTGCTCGCTCCATTGTTCCGGAGAACGGAGTCTTGGTCATCTTACCCATGAGGCATGGTTCGCACGTGTCAAATGATTCGTAATCAAGAGACTCCAAAAGTCCATCTGCATGGAGCTTCTTCATGCGCTTGACACCAATGTGACCAAGGCGGCAGTGCCACAAGTATGTGGGACTATCGTTAT
>NW_025281173.1:0-1205 GCF_018294505.1 Triticum aestivum
TACTAATGAGACTGAAGTCTCTCTGCAAAACATAAAATGGGCAAACGTGAGTACAAATGTACCCAGCAAGACTTACATCAGATCTATCTACATATGCCTCATTATCAACAAAGGGGATGGTGGAGTTTGACTGCAGCAAGCCAGCTTTGACTCGGTGGCTATCCTGAACTACGACTGCAAGTAACTCTTTGAGGTGGCGCACACGAGTCCACATATTCACCATATCAATACACCACTATGGATCCGCTTCCGTCTCCCTACGAGAACGCCATCCATAGCACTCACGCTTATCTTGCGTATTTTAGAGTATCCACTTTCACTTGTCTATGAACTGTACAAGGGGTCCACGTTTCCATATCCGAGGAATCCGGCTATTCGAATAGATGATGTTAACCCTGCAGGGGTGTACTTCTTCACACACGCTCTCGCCACTTACCGCCCTGTACACGTCATGTACCTCGGCAACCTTCAAGCGGAAGCCGGGCGAGGGAGTCGGCCACGACCTGACTAACCGAACAAGTCTCTCATCCAGGTTTATCGCCTATTCGGGTTCCATCCGCAAGGAGATCCGGCCGGGGTGTCGCTCACGGCCCCAAACGATGTGAGCAGGGTTCCCAAGCCCACCAACCGGGTGCCACTTGGTACACCGGGCCACTGTGCCTAGTCTGTCCCAAGCCCACCTGTACCGGGTACCACTTGGTAGACTACTAACACTACCTACAAACACCAAAAACTAGTTGCAACTCCTGGATAGAGATCAAGTTGATTAATAAGTCGAGAGAGCTTGGAGCGCCCGGAGCCCAATGTGTGGTAGTAACTGATCATGGATCACAAACACAGAACTCAGTTCCTGAGGACGGCTGCAATGAGACAACCCACCATGTACTCCTACATGGCCTCTCACCGCTACCTTTATCAAATCGTGTTCACACACTTAGTTCACCCATAGTAGGACAAGTTCACACGCCTCTGATTCATCCCCGATGAATCAGACCTGACTCAACTCTAAGCAGTAGCAGGCATGACAAACAAGCATGAATGAGTAGGCACATCAGGGCTCAAACAACTCCTACTCATGCTAGTGGGTTTCATCTATTTACTGTGGCAATGACAGGTCATGCAAAGGATAAAGGGGTTCAGCTACCGCAGCAAGTAACAAATATGTCGTTGTTGTCCTAATGCAGTAAAAGAGAGCAGGAGCGAGA
>NW_025281174.1:0-1205 GCF_018294505.1 Triticum aestivum
ATCCCGTATTCAATTCCCTTTGTCTATCGGTATGTTACTTGCCCGAGATTCGATCGTCGGTATCCAATACCTTGTTCAATCTTGTTACCGGCAAGTCACTTTACTCGTTCCGTAACACATCATCCCGTGATCAACTCCTTGGTCACATTGCGCATATGATGATGTCCTACCGAGTGGGCCCAGAGATACCTCTCCGTTTACACGGAGTGACAAATCCCAGTCTCGATCCGCATAAAACAATAGATACTTTCGGAGATACCTGTAGTGCACCTTTATAGTCACCCAGTTACGTTGTGACGTTTGATACACCCAAAGCACTCCTACGGTATCCAGGAGTTACACGCTCTCATGGTCGAAGGAAGAGATACTTGACATTGGCAAAGCTCTAGCAAATGAACTACACGATCTTTTGTGCTAGTCTTAGGATTGGGTCTTGTCCATCACATCATTCTCCTAATGATGTGATCCCGTTATCAACGACATCCAATATCCATAGCCAGGAAACCATGACTATCTGTTGATCACAACGAGCTAGTCAACTAGAGGCTCACTAGGGACATATTGTGGTCTATGTATTCACACGTGTATTACGATTTCCGGATAATACAGTTATAGCATGAATAAAAGACAATTATCATGAACAAGGAAATATAATAATAATACTTTTATTATTGCCTCTAGGGCATATTTCCAACAATCTCCCACTTGCACTAGAGTCAATAATCTAGTTCACATCGCCATGTGATTAACACTCACAGGTCACATCGCCATGTGACTAATACCCAAGAGTTTACTAGAGTCAGTAGTCTAGTTCACATCACTATGTGATTAACACTCAATGATTTTTATGTTTGATCATGTTGCTTGTGAGAGAGGTTTTAGTCAACGGGTCTGAACCTTTCAGATCCGTGTGTGCTTTACAAATCTCTATGTCATCTCCTAGATGCAGCTACCACGCTCTATTTGGAGCTATTCCAAACAACTGTTCTACTTGGAGCTATTCTAAATTATTGCTCCATTATATGTATCCGGTCTCTCTACTCAGAGCTATCTGGATAGGTGTCAAGCTTGCATCGTCGTAACCTTTACGACGAACTCTTTTACCACCTCCATAATCGAGAAAATTCCTTAGTCCACTAGTTACTAAGGATAACTTTGACCGCTGTCCTGTGAGCCATTCTTGGATCACTCTTGTACCCCTTGAC
>NW_025281175.1:0-1205 GCF_018294505.1 Triticum aestivum
CGAGCTTAAACATATCGCAAACGTCAAACATAATATAACGGGATTAATATATATCGCGCACGTGCGACATGTTTGTCACAAGGCGCAAAAAATAATTATAAAAGGAATGCAACACGAGGACTTCCCAGGAGGTCACCCATCCTAGTACTACTCTCGCCCAAGCACGCTTAACTTCGGAGTTCTGATGGGATCCGGTGCTTTAGTGCTGGTATGATCGCATCCGACATGTTTCCCCGTCTTCGTCCCTTATGCTTGCCACTCCCAGGTCCGCTCCAAAGACGATTCTACATTCTCACTACCATTACAACCGTTCCCTAACAATGGATAATGTCTTATACTACTTACTCTCCCGCTCAATCACGGAGACGAGTTTTCCACGGTTTCCACCCCTCCCTCCATACCGCAGCAACACGAGTTTTTTCCACCCCTTTCAGAACGCGCTCTTCGCGCCACAAAACCGCCCCAAGACGCGCGAGCAATGAGGATCGAGCTTAAACATATCGCAAACGTCAAACATAATATAACGGGATTAATATATATCGCGCACGTGCGACATGTTTGTCACAAGGCGCAAAAAATAATTATAAAAGGAATGCAACACGAGGACTTCCCAGGAGGTCACCCATCCTAGTACTACTCTCGCCCAAGCACGCTTAACTTCAGAGTTCTGATGGGATCCGGTGCTTTAGTGCTGGTATGATCGCATCCGACATGTTTCCCCGTCTTCGTCCCTTATGCTTTCCACTCCCAGGTCCGCTCCAAAGACGATTCTACATTCTCACTACCATTACAACCATTCCCTAACAATGGATAATGTCCTATACTACTTACTCTCCCGCTCAATCACGGAGACGAGTTTTCCACGGTTTCCACCCCTCCCTCCATACCGCAGCAACACGAGTTTTTTCCACCCCTTTCAGAACGCGCTCTTCGCGCCACAAAGCCGCCCCAAGACGCGCGAGCAATGAGCATCGAGCTTAAACATATCGCAAACGTCAAACATAATATAACGGGATTAATATATATCGCGCACGTGCGACATGTTTGTCACAAGGCGCAAAAAATAATTATAAAAGGAATGCAACACGAGGACTTCCCAGGAGGTCACCCATCCTAGTACTACTCTCGCCCAAGCACGCTTAACTTCGGAGTTCTGATGGGATCCGGTGCTTTAGTGCTGGTATGATCGCATCCGACATGTTTCC
>NW_025281176.1:0-1205 GCF_018294505.1 Triticum aestivum
TTTTCGAAACTTGTCAACAAAGCCATCAGTGCTGAAACTGGTCAGACTGACTATGACGCAACACGCAAGCATGGACGTGACACGGGTTCCTCATCCGGTGCTGGTCCTCAGAAGCGCCGCGTGTGGGTACCCAACACCGCCCTGCCACCCAGGTTCACACCGAGGCCATCTTTCCAGGCGCCTCGCCCCGCTCAACAGTCTGCTCCAGCCAAGCCCTATGGGGGTCCATCCAATAATGCTCCTCCACGTACCAGTTCCGTGACTTGTTTCAAGTGTGGGGAATCTGGTCACTATATGCGTGAGTGTCCCCAGACCAACCCCAATCAATCTGCTAAAGCTGTTGGCCGTGGCAAGCCGACAGGGAAGGTGTTCCATGCCAAACCGGTCACCGCTTCACGTGGCCATGTCAATTGTGTCTCTGCCGAAGAAGCTCAAGAGGATCCCAACGTTGTTCTCGGTACGCTTCTTGTTAATTGCCACCCGGCATCTGTTCTTTTTGATACAGGAGCCTCTCATTCCTTTATATCTGAAAATTATGCTCGTTTGCATAACGTTGCATTCTGTGACTTGCCATCCACTATGGAAATCTCTACCCCTGGGTCTAGATGGCAGACCTCTAGGGTAAGTTATGGAAATGAGATCCAAGTCGACAGACTTGTTTTCCTTGCATCTCTGATAGCCCTTAAATCTTCGGATATTAATATCATTTTGGGTATGGACTGGATGTCAGCTCATCAAGCCAAAATTGATTGCTTCTCTAGGACTGTTCAACTCACCCATCCTTCAGGGAAGATAGTCAATGTCTTGACCCGAATAGCCAAGCGACAGTTATATTCTCTTAACGCCAGCCCTTTGCCAGATCTTGAGGACGTTCCGGTAGTCCGTGACTTCCCGGATGTCTTTCCAGAGGAATTGCCAGGTGTTCCACCTGACAGGGATGTTGAGTTCGTAATAGACCTCATTCCAGGAACCATTCCGATTGCTAGAAGACCTTATAAGATGGCACCTCTAGAACTAGCCGAGCTTAAGAAACAACTCGATGAATCCTTGAAAAAGGGTTTCATCCGCCCTAGTTCATCTCCGTGGGCTTGCCCCGTCCTATTCGTTAAGAAAAAGGATGGTACGGACCGGATGGTTGTAGATTACCGACCTGTCAATTTGGTCACAATCAAGAACAAATACCCGCTTCCCAGGATCAACGATCT
>NW_025281177.1:0-1205 GCF_018294505.1 Triticum aestivum
GAAACGTGGAAGACATCGTGAACTTTGGAGAGGTGCGGAGGTAGTTCCAATTGGTAGGCAACTTCTCCTCGTTTGGCAAGAATGCGAAAAGGTCCAATGTAACGAGGAGCCAATTTGCCTTTGATACCGAAACGATGGGTTCCCTTCAGAGGGGTGACCCGAAGATAAGCCTTCTCGTCAACCTCGAAAGTCATAGCCTTATGTTTTCGGTCATATTGACTCTTTTGACGAGATTGGGCTGTTTTCAACTTTTCACGAACGATACGAACTTGTTCTTCTGCTTCCTGAATCATATCCGGGCCAAAGAATTGTCTTTCCCCGGTTTCTGACCAGTTAAGGGGTGTTCGACATCGCCGTCCATAGAGAACTTCAAAAGGGGCTTTACCCAAGCTAGATTGATAGCTGTTGTTGTAAGCGAATTCGGCAAATGGAAGGCACTTCTCCCAGTCCATTCCGAAAGAGATAACAGAGGCTCGAAGCATGTCTTCTAGAATTTGGTTGATGCGTTCCACTTGACCACTTGACTGAGGGTGGAAAGCGGTGCTAAAGGAGAGACGGGTTCCCATAGCATTTTGGAAACTTTCCCAAAATCGAGAGGTGAAAAGACTTCCTCGATCCGAATTGATTTCCAAAGGAACACCATGGAGAGACACTATTCGGGAGATGTATAAGTCTGCCAGCTGACTAGCGGTTATACTCTCACGAACAGGTAAGAAATGAGCTACTTTGGAAAGACGATCGACCACGACGAAAATAGCATTATTCCCTCTTTTGGTCCTGGGAAAACCGGTAATGAAATCCATACCAATTTTATCCCATTTCCATTTAGGAATAGCTAAGGGTTGAAGGGTGCCAGCAGGCCGTTGATGCTCTGCTTTTACACGACGACAGACGTCGCAATTAGCAATATACTGAGCGATTTCTCTCTTCATCCTAGTCCACCAGAACCTCTGGCGTAGGTCCTGATACATCTTAGTACTACCGGGATGAATGGTGAGAGGAGATTCATGAGCTTCCTTAAGGATCAATCGCCTCAGGTTGCGCACCTTGGGAACCACTAGTCGATCCCCGAAGTATACGACTCCTTGATCATTAACGGAGAAACAATTCGCAATTCCTTTCTGAATGTTTCTCTTGATGCGGGAGATTCCCGGATCTACCTTCTGTGCTTTGATAATTTGATCCGTAAGGGTAGGTTTTGCCAC
>NW_025281178.1:0-1205 GCF_018294505.1 Triticum aestivum
CCGGACCCAAAAACTGGAAACGGGTCAAAAAAAACTTCCTATAATGGCACCTGTCTCAAAACACTCAGAAACACCTAAAAATAGGATAGCCAGAAATTTTTTCGAAAAATGCGTTTTCGAAAAATTTTGGGCCTAAACGGAGCGTGGCTACCCGACTCTTTTTTTTTCCGAAACCTACTCCGGCAAGGAAACACGAATCGGAATCTGGATGGATCCCGAAAACAAACCTAATAAGCAAGGAACTCGGATTGGTGGTGGATATATGGTGGTGGTATATGGCAGCGGTGGTGGTAGCGGTGGTAGTATATGGATATGGATCGGTGGTGGTATATGGACACGGATTGGTGGTGGTATATGGATACGGATTCGGTGCGGTGGTGGTAGATGGCAGGGGCGATGTTGATGGTGCGGCGGCGGCGTGACAACTTATGACCAGAACTCGAAACTCTAAAAGACTAGACTCTAAGACCAGCAACTAGACACGACGATGCAACCGCAAATTCAACAAAGCAAAACCCTAAAAAGATTATGCAAAGGCTCAGATTGGTTCGGATATGATGAACTAACCCTAATTTTTTTTTGGCTTTTTCGTGGACTATAGGTATGAAGAACAGACTCGATCTAAACTACGAAAAACTGTAAAATCTCACCGAGCAACCTGGAAATCTGATACCACTTGATAGAGGCAAAGGTGTCCCGTCTTTCTGATAGAGGCAAAGGTGTCCCGTCTTTCGATGAGATGATGGATATCGCTTTGGTGGAAGTCGACTTTGACGATCCGACTACGAACGTGCGAGGACGTCGCGCCTTAGCAATCGCTAAACCAACTCCGAGAGGTTATTGACCACGCCGGAGCACGATCAACCTGACCACGAGGGTCTGTTTCCTGCGAGCAAACGAAGAACAAGCAAGAAACTAAGATTGCAATCTGGATATTGCGAATATAAGATGAAAGCTTTATTGATCAAGGTGGGGTTCTGTGACGCCTTTGTCTGGTCGTTGAACACAAACGAAGTACGCGAAGTTGCAGCTATGGCGAACTTTTAATCTAAACAAAACCCAAAGTCTAAACGATGCCCTAAGGGCTGTATATATGGAGGAAGAGGGGGGAATTTCGTGGCCCTTGGTGGAGGGGTCCGAAATCAACCCTATCTCTTGTTTCCCCACACATACGGACTCTAAAAATAGCCTATACTTATGTATTT
>NW_025281179.1:0-1205 GCF_018294505.1 Triticum aestivum
GTCTGTTTGACCCTTCTTGTGACCTATATAATCTAAGCAGTGATAATCCCCTGCTTAGGTAAGCACCTCGTTGTACCACTCTGTAAGTAAGACCCTATTACTATTGTTGATGACATTCCAGTAACCACCGATGGACGAGAACCTTGCCTATTGGTCCGCCTCGTTCAACGAGCAGGAAAATGGTTCTCTTCGTCCCTCGCCCTTGGTACCTATGTTGTTGCCGACATGACCCTCAGACTCTCCTCTAACATGCCTTGCTTACATGATCGTGCAAGATGTCACCAACCTTCTACTTTTAACCACATGGTGGGCCCATAACCCACAGTTTCACAGGATCGAAACCTGACTCTCCTGTACACCCCCTGTTCCCAAAGTTATTCCTCACGCTTGACTTTGTATGTAATTCACGGGCCACTTGCCTGTAGATCTATTCTGGTATCGGACGCAATACTTATACCCGTTGCTTTGAACCCTTTCGCACCCTGCTTCAGGCAATGAACGATTGCCTATCCGCTTGAAACTTCTTATCGCCCTGTCTTACTTTGCTCTCGATGTGTGTCGTTTGTTCAACTCGCGAGATACTCATAAGTTCATTCTGGGGATACCCCCAGATGATTTTCACTTATAACATCCTTGCATTGTAGAGCTACCCCTTACCTATTTGTAAGTACGATGGAGTTCACGAAGAAATGGTGGCGAGTTTATCATGATGCATCGGAATAAAGGATTGAAGACATCAACGAAAGGAACTAACTTCGTCGAGAAGATCCGTTAGAATATCGTAACCAGAACTTTCCCCTTACTTCCCTCTTAAATCTCGGGACGAGATTTCTTGTAGTGGAGGAGAATTGTGACGCCCGGGTAATTATGCTACAGTAATCCCCACTAATGTTGCCACGTCACCTCGGTTACTGTGGATAAACTCGCGTTAGTTCGAAACCGGTTCGAATTCAAAATCAAAACAAAAGCAAAGATAAAAGGTTTCAAAACAAAGACTAAAAATGTTCGGGGGTTGTCTAAAATAGCTAACCTAATTATGGTGGGGTGCACTAATTTTGGTAAAATGCTTTGGCATTTTAAGTAAACTAAAAACAGAAAAGAGAAATAATAAAAGAAAAAGGAAAGACAAAAAAAGGGGGGGAAGGGAAAACCCCTGGCCCATTCCCCCTGGCCCATTCCCCCTCCCCACTTGGCCCCTCCCCCCC
>NW_025281180.1:0-1205 GCF_018294505.1 Triticum aestivum
CATATTGAAGTTCATCACAAAGCTCTTGTAGCTTGGTGGAAGCGACTGGAGGATTCTGTCAATGACCGCATCATCCGGGAGATTAACTCCCAGCTGAGTCAAGCGGTTATGCAACCCAGACATAGTGAGTATGTGCTCACTGACAGAACTGTTTTCCTCCATCTTACAGCTGAAGAATTTGTCGGAGACTTCATATCTCTCGACCCGGGCATGAGCTTGGAAAACCATTTTCAGCTCTTCGAACATCTCATATGCTCCATGTCTCTCAAAACGCTTTTGGAGCCCCGGCTCTAGGCTGTAAAGCATGCCGCACTGAACGAGGGAGTAATCATCGAAACGTGCCTGCCAAGCGTTCATAACATCTTGTTCTGCAGGGAGAACGGGTGCGTCACCAAGCGGTGCTTGTAGGACATAATCTTTCTTGGCAGCTATGAGGATGATCCTCAGGTTCCGGACCCAGTCCGTATAGTTGCTGCCATCGTCTTTCAGCTTAGTTTTCTCTAGGAACGCGTTGAAGTTGAGGACTACGTTGGCCATTTGATCTACAAGACATATTGCAAAGATTTTAGACTAAGTTCATGATAATTAAGTTCAACTAATCAAATTATTAGTGAACTCCCACTTAGATTAGACATCCCTCCAGTCATCTAAGTATTACATGATCCGAGTTTAACTAGACGGTGTCCGATCATCACGTGAGACGGACTAGTCAACGTCGGTGAACATCTTCATGTTGATCGTATCTACTATACGACTCATGCTCGACCTTTCGGTCTTCTGTGTTCCGAGGCCATGTCTGTACATGCTAGGCTCGTCAAGTCAACCTAAGTGTTTGCATGTGTAAATCTGTCTTACACCCGTTGTATGTGAACGTCTGAATAAAACACCCGATCATCACGTGGTGTTTTGAAACAGCGAACTGTCGCAACGGTGCACAGTTAGGGGGAACACTTCTTGAAATTATTGTGAGGGATCATCTTATTTACTACCGTCGTTCTAAGTAAACAAGATGCAAAACATGATAAACATCACATGCAATCAAATAATAAACGTGACATGATATGGCCATTATCACATAGCTCCTTTGATCTCCATCTTGGGGCTCCATGATCATCTTGTCACCGGCTTGACACCATGATCTCCATCATCATGATCTCCATCATCGTGTCTCCATGAAGTTGCTCGCCAACTATTACTTCTACTAC
>NW_025281181.1:0-1205 GCF_018294505.1 Triticum aestivum
TGGCGGGGACAACGCAGGGGCGGCGGCGCGGGCATCGCGGGGACGCGCAGGAAGCAGCGCCGAGCAGCAGCACGGGGATGCGGCGGGGGTGTGGGCGATAGCCGGCGAGGCGGGAGCTCCTGCCGGTGCTGGCGCGTGAGGGAGTGGGGGAAACGACGGGCGCGGGAGGAACTGGGCGGGCTGCGGCAGTAGCGGCCGGTGGCGGGCGTTGCCGCGAGCAAGGCGGGGCGGAGCCGACGAGCAGTAGGGCAGCAGTGGCTGCGGGGGCGAGTGGCGTTGTGCTCGGGCGGGGGCGGCCGCAGTGCAGCAGCAGCATCGCATGGGGCGAGGGAGAGAGAGGAGGGGCGCGTCTCACGGCGGGTTAGTAGGGTCCACGGCAGTGGTGCTCCTGGTGGAGGACGTGGACGACGGCGGCGTGGAGGAGGCAGGCCAGCGGGGAGGTCCGGCGTCGGGTGGCCAGGCGCCAGGGAGCAGCGGGGGCAGAGCCGGGTCGATCCCGATCCAGAACTGGATCGGGGGGTTGGGAAGCAAAAGAGTGGGGAAGTGGGGTATCGGTTGGCTAGGGTTTGGGGGGAGGAACTGGATAAGGAGGAGTGGGGGAGTGGCCGGATGGCCCTTTGCCGAGTTGGGCCGGTGGCCTGCTGGGCCGGAGCCCGGGGGGTTCTCCCTTTTTTTGTATTTATTTGTTTCTATTTTATTTTCTATATATTTTTGTTTTATAAAATATACAAGTAGTACCTAAATTAGTGTTACAAAATACCCCAGTGCCACAAAAAGTTTGGTGACAAAATAAAATAGTTTAGTCATTTATTAATTGTAAAAGGCATTTAATTAATTGTTTTTGCTACTGTTTAAATCCTTATAGATAATTTAAGCATTATATAAAAGCTTGGTTTCTCCACCATAATTGCTTACGATTTATTTGAAACAACCCGAACATTTTAGTTTTAATTTTTTGAAAACTTTTGTTGTTTGCTTTTCTTTTGAATTTGAATTTAAATCGGTTTCGAACTAATGCGAGATTAGCAACAGTAACCATGGTGATGTGGCATCATTAACGAAGGTTTACTGTAGCTTAATTATCCGGGCGTCACAATTCTCCTCCACTACAAGAAATCTCGTCCCGAGATTTAAGAGGTTCGGTAAGGGGGGAAGTTCTGGTTACAAATTTCTAACGAATCGTCTCGGTCTTGGTTGGTCTTCTC
>NW_025281182.1:0-1205 GCF_018294505.1 Triticum aestivum
CAATTTATTATTGCCTCTAGGGCATATTTCCAACAGTCTCCCACTTGCACTAGAGTCAATAATCTAGTTCACATCGATATGTGATTAACACTCAAGGTCACATCCCCATGTGACTAACACCCAAAGAGTTTACTAGAGTCAATAATCTAGTTCACATTTACCATGTGATTAACACTCGATGAGTTCTGGGTTTGATCATGTTATGCTTGTGAGAGAGGTTATAGTCAACGGGTCTGAACCTTTCAGATCCGTGTGTGCTTTACAAATCTCTATGTCATCTCCTAGATGCAGCTACCACGTTCTATTTGGAGCTATTCCAAATAACTGTTCTACTTGGAGCTATTCTAAATTGTTGCTCCATTATACGTATCCGGTATCTCTACTCAGAGCTATCCGGATAGGTGTTAAGCTTGCATCGACGTAACCCTTTACGACGAACCCCTTTACCACCTCCATAATCGAGAAAATTCCTTAGTCCACCAGTTACTAAGGATAACTTTGACCGATGTCCCGTGAACCATTCTTGGATCACTCTTGTACCCCTTGACTGACTCATGGCAAGGCACACTTCAGGTGCGGTACACAGCATAGCATACTGTAGAGCCTATGTCTTAAGCATAGGGGACGACCTTCGTTCCTTTCTCTCTATTCTGCCATGGTCGAGCTTTAAGTCTCAACTTCATACCTTACAACTCAGGCAAGAACTCCTTTTTTTTGACTGATCCATCTTGAACACCTTCAAGATCATGTCAAGGTATGTGCTCATTTGAAAGTACCATTAAGCGTTTTAATCTATCCTTATAGATCTTGATGCTCAATGCTCAAGCAGCTTAATCCAGGCTTTTCCATTGAAAAATACTTTCCAAATAACCCTTTATGCTTTCCAGAAATTCTACGTCATTTCCGATCATTAATATGTCAACAACATATACTCATCAGAAATTCTATAGTGCTCCCACTCACTTCTTTGGAAATACAAGTTTCTCATAAACTTTGTATACACCCAAAATCTTTGATCATCATCAAAGCATACATTCCAACTCCGAGATGCTCACTCCAGTCCTCAGAAGGATTGCTGGAGCTTTGCATACTTATTAGCATATTTCAGGATAGACAAAACCTTCCGGTTGTATCACATACAACCTTTCCTCAAGAATCATCGAGGAAACAATGTTTTGACATCCTATCTGCAAGATTTCATAAAT
>NW_025281183.1:0-1205 GCF_018294505.1 Triticum aestivum
GGCCGCAGCCGAGCTCGCCGCCGTCGACTCCGGCCACCCCGACCCCAACGGACTCCGCCAAGAGCTGCGGGTTGTCCTCAGCTCCACTCCGGTGGTCTCCGCAGTCCGTTTGGTGGCCGAAATGACCAAAACCACTTCCGCCGCCGCGTCGGGCTCGCCGGCGACTAAACGCCGGCAGCCGACTTTGACTTTGACCACGGGTGGGCCCTGGTTGACTCCCCTGAGTCAATGACAGGTGGGGCCCAGCCCTGTTAATTAAACAGGATTAGTTTTAATTAACTTTTAATTAAATTAATCACCCTGACATGCGGGACCCACTGTCAGGTTTGACCCAGACCTGTTCTGTTGACCTGCTGACGTCACACTGACGTCAGGCTGACGCAGTAATTGATTTTCTGGATTTAAATTAAATCAGGAAATTCCAGAATATTAATTAAACTTCAAAAATTCATAACTTTTATTCTGTAACTCCAAATTGGACAAATTATATATGAAAAATGATCAGAAAAATCCAATCTATCCATCTATACTATTTTCATGCATGACCAAACAAGTTAAATTGATGTTTTAAGCAGAATAAGGAAAAGCACTTAAAGAGGCCATGTTTGAGTTTGAAATTTGAATCCTTGATTCAAATTTGTTCAAACCCCTCTGGTTTTAGTTGCATTAGCCCAACACACTCATATTGCCATGTTTCATGCATGCATCATATTGTTGCACATTGTTTGGTGATGCTTGTGTATCGATGTCCTTTGCAACAGGTTCTGTCTCCGAGGAGTACCGTGATTACCCTAACGAAGAATCATATCCGAGCATCGAACCATCAGGCAAGCAACCAACCATTTGATCATATCGAAACAATCCCATGTTCTCGCTCCTGCTCTCTTTTACTGCATTAAGACAACGCGATTCAAACTGCTGTGTGCTACGGTAGTTGAACCCATTTCCTCTGCATGACCTGTCATTGCCACAGTAACTAGATGAAACCCACTAGCATGTGTAGGAGTTGATTGAGCCATGTGTATGTGTTGTTCCTACCTTGCTATGCCTGCTATGCTTAGAGTCGTGTCAGGTCTGGTTCATCTGGGTGATGGGCTAGAGTGAAATGATTATGTCGGTAATGAGAGTGGTGTGGTGAACACGATTTGGTAAAGGTATCGATGAGAGGCCATGTAGGAGTACATGGTGGGTTGTTTCATTGAAGC
>NW_025281184.1:0-1205 GCF_018294505.1 Triticum aestivum
AGGTGACGGTGGTGGCGGCGTCCTTGATTGAGGCCACACCCCGGAGATGCTAGCCGCCTCTTCGGACATGCCACAACACCACCCCACATGTATGAGGGTCCGATGCGACGCTCCGGTGGCATTGCTACCCCCGCCCCCCTCGGGCCCCCTTCCCGCCTAACCCTGGAGCGGTTGACCACGAGATCTAGCCCTTTGACTTTCCACGTACGGGCTTCGAACAGTGGACCTCTCCACCCGGTTGTATCAGGTCAGCACAGAGGGACACCTGGGAGCAACATCCGGGCCAAACCCACAGCTACATCCCCTCCGTGTAGACCCGACGCGTCCGTTGCGCCCCTCCAGTTGCCGGCGGCGGCGCCATCCGTGACGGGGGCCATGGCCCGGGGACACGTGCCGGGCGTTCGCAACCGCCACAACACTCTCAGACTTGTGAGAAGCAGCGCACGCAAGATTGGCGGCATGCTAGGCCACGGAGGCCGCCGGCCACAGTCGTAGACATGCGAAGGGCAATCCGCGTAGAGGGAAGTGTTCGGATACTTCTCCATCATCAAAAATTATGAAAAATTACCATCCCTCCTATAGCACATGTGCCCACGTCGTGTAAAAAACTCATGATTTCATCGTGATCCAAGTATTTTATAATATTCACGCCGCACCGTTACCGCAGAACGTCTACTGCTGTGTCATCGCCATCCGTGAGGGGGCCACACCCCGGAGACGCGCGCCGCCTCTTCAGACATGCCACAACACCACCCCGCATGTATGAGGGGCCGGTGCGACGTTCCGGTGGCATTGCTACCCCCAGGGCCCCCGTCCCGCCTAACCCTGGAGCGGCTGACCACGAAATCTAGCCCTTTGACTTTCCACGGACGGGCTTCAAACAGTGGAACTCTCCCCCCGGTTGTATCAGGTCCGCATAGAGGGACACCTGGGAGCAACATGCGGGCCAAAACCACAGCTAGATCCCCTCCGAGTAGACCCGACGCGTCCGTTTCCCCCTCTAGGTGCCGGCAGCGGCGCCGTCCGTGAGGGGGGCCACGCCCCGGAGACGCGTGCCAGGCGTTTGCAACAGCCACAACACATCAGACTTGTGAGAAGCCCTGCACACAAGATTGGCGGCATGCTAGCCCACGAAGGCCGCCGGCCACTGTCGTAGACATGTGAAGGGCAATCTGCATAGAGGGAAGTGTTCGGATACTTCTCCA
>NW_025281185.1:0-1205 GCF_018294505.1 Triticum aestivum
GGCCCCAAAATTGAGTAATATTCCAGGAAATGGGCCGAAATCGGCCAAAACTGTGATTGTAGATGACCGACACGTAAGCGCACTTCGGGGTTGGTCAATCGTGGAAATCGCTCCGGGACCCCAAAACGGCGAGTAATAGTCCATGAAATGGGCCAGCATCGACAAAAACGGCAAGTGTTGATGACCGACACATAAATGCACCCCGAGGTTCGTCAATCGTGGAAATCACTCTGGGAAAAACTGACTAATACTTGAGGAAGTGGGTCAGAATCGGCCAAAACTGATATTGTTGATGACCGACACGTAAGCGCACCTTGGGGTTCAACAATCATGGAAATCACTTTGGGACCCTAAAACAGTGAGTTATAGTCCACGAAACGGGTCAGAATCGACAAAAACAACGAGTGTTGATGACCAACACGTAAACGCACCTCGGGGTTAGTCAATCATGGAAATCACTTTGGGACCCTAAAACGGTGACTAATAGTCCAAGAAACGGGCCAGAATCGGCCCAAACTGCGAGTCTTGACGACCAACATGTAAGCACACCTTGGGGTTCGACAACCATGGAAATCGCTTTGGGACCCCAAAACTGTGAGTAATAGTCCATGAAAGAGCCCAGAATCGAACAAACCTTGGATTATTGATGAACGATAGATAAACGCACCCCGGGGTTTGTAAATCATGCAAATTGGTCACGGACCCCAAATCAGTGAGTAATACTCCATGAAATGTGCCAGAATCGGCCAAAACTGTGAGTGCTGATAACCAACAGATAAACGCACCCCGGTGATCGTCAGTCGTGGAAATCACTCCGGGACCCCAAAACTGGGTAATAGTCCAAGAAACCGGCCATAATCGGCCAAAACTGCGATTGTTGATGACCGACACGTAAGCTCTCCTTGGAGTTCAACAACCATGGATATTGCTTTCAGACCCCAAAACGGTGAGTAATAGTCCACGAAACAGGTCAGGATCGACAAAAACCATGAGTGCTGATGACCGACACGTAAACGTACCCCGGGGTTCTTCAATCGTGGAAATCTCTCTGGGACCCCAAAACAGTGAGTAATAGTCCAAGAAACGCGCCAGAATCAGTCAAAAATATGAGTATTGATGACTGACACTTAAGTGCACCTAGGGGTTCAACAACCATGGCAATCGTATTGGGACCCCAAAACGGTCAGTAATAGTTTATCAAACGG
>NW_025281186.1:0-1205 GCF_018294505.1 Triticum aestivum
GTTCTGTGCGCGTCATAATAGACGGAGGGAGCTGCAACAACTTGGCTAGCATGGAGATGGTGGAGAAGCTTTCTCTCACCACAAGACCACATCCACATCCTTACTACATCCAATGGTTCAACAACAGCGGCAAGGTTAAGGTAACACGTACTGTTCGTGTGAATTTTAGTATCTCTACATATGCTGATTATGTTGATTGTGATGTGGTACCTATGCAAGCATGTTCCTTATTACTTGGTAGACCATGGCAATTTGATAAAAATTCTGTACACCATGGTAGAAACAATCACTATACTCTTGTTCATAAGGATAAAAATATTACTTTGCTTCCTATGACTCCTGATTCCATTTTGAAAGATGATATTAATAGAGCTAATAAAGCACAACAGGAGAAGAATAAGAGTGAAAATCAGATTGTGGCAAAAGAATTTGAGCAACAAATGAAGCCTAATAATAAACCATCTAGTGTTGCTTCTAAAATTAAATTGAAAAGTGCATGTTTATTTGCCACCAAATCTGATATTGATGAGCTAGATTTCAACAAATCTGTTTGCTATGCTTTTGTGTGCAAAGAGGCATTATTTTCATTCGAGGACGTGCCTTCCTCTTTGCCTCCTGCTGTCACTAACATTTTGCAGGAGTTCGCTGACGTTTTTCCACAAGACGTGCCACCGGGATTACCGCCTATTCGAGGGATTGAGTATCAGATTAACTTAATTCCCGGTGCTTCACTGCCAAACCGTGCACCATACCGTACCAATCCAGAGGAGATGAAGGAGATTATGCGTCAAGTACAAGAGCTTCTCGACAAAGGTTATATACGCGAATCCCTTAGTCCTTGTGCTGTTCCTATTATTCTAGTGCCGAAAAAGGATGGTACATCACGTATGTGTGTTGATTGTAGAGGCATTAATAATATTACTATTCGTTATCGTCATCCTATTCCTAGGCTAGATGATATGCTTGATGAATTGAGTGGCTCTACAATATTCTCCAAAGTTGATTTGCGTAGTGGCTACCATCAAATTCGTATGAAATTGGGAGATGAATGGAAAACAGCATTTAAAACTAAGTTTGGATTATATGAGTGGTTAGTCATGCCTTTTGGGTTAACTAATGCACCTAGTACTTTCATGAGATTAATGAACGAAGTTTTACGTGCTTTCATTGGACGATTTGTGGTAGTTTACTTTGATGACATATTG
>NW_025281187.1:0-1205 GCF_018294505.1 Triticum aestivum
ATCCAGATGGGGAGGAGAAGGGGATCGGGGAGAAGTGGGGTAGTGCGGTGGGCTAGGGTTTGACCAGGGTGGGGTTATGGTGGAGTGAGGGGGCGGCCTGGGCCGGTTTGGGCCGGCCTGGCTAGCAGCTGGGCTGACTGGCCTAGTGGGGGGGGGTTCCCTTTTCTTCTATTTTGTTTTGTTTTTACCTTTTATTTACTTTACATTTTCTGTTTTGTTTTGTTTTCTATTATTGTAGTTTTAGTAAAATAGTATCTAAATTAGTATTTCAACTTAGTCCATAGTCACAAGAAGTCTAGTCCTCAAATAAATTAGTTTGACATTTAATTAATCACAAAAGGTTTTTAAAATAATTGTTTTGCTGTTGTTTTATTCATCTTATAGTATTTAAACATTTTATAAAGATGTGGCTTCTCCACCATAATTACCTATACAATATTTGGTTCACTCCGAACATTTTAGTTTTAATATTTGAAAACTTTTATTGTTCGCTTGCTTTTGGATTTGAATTTGAATCGGTTTTGAACTAACGCGGGATTAACAACAGTAACCGTGGTGATGTGGCAACATTAACGTGAGATTACTGTAGCTTGATTATCCGGGCGTCACAATTCTCCTCCACTACAAGAAATCTCGTCCCGAGATTTAAGAGGGGAGTAAGGGGGGGGGGTTCTGGTTATTCTAATGGATCTTCTTGAAGAAGTTAATCCCTTTCGTTGATGTCTTCAATTCTTTATTCCAAAGCATCATGATGAAGTTGTCGTCCTTTCTTCGGGGTTCCATCGTACTTACAAAAGGATAAAGGGTGGGTATTCCGAGAGAATGGACCTCTGCAGGTTTGACTATCTGGTCGATAACATCGGGGAGGGTGGCGGAAGTAACTCTCGAATTGAAACTTAAGAAAATATCAAGAGCAGAGTAAGGAGGTATCCTGGGAAGTTTCGAGCGGGCAGGCAATCGTTCGATGTCTGATATGTGGCGTGAAAGGGGTTCGAAGCCACGAGAATAAGTATTTGTCTGATACCAGATTGAAGGTGGCTCATGAATTACATACGAGGCCACGCGCGAGGAACAACCTTGGGTACAGGGGGGTACAGGAGAGTCAGGTTTCGATCCTGTGGAACTGTGGGTTATGGGCCCACCATGTGGATTAAAAGTAGGAAGGACAGTGACATCTTGCACGATCATGTAAGCAAGGCATGCCA
>NW_025281188.1:0-1205 GCF_018294505.1 Triticum aestivum
TTGCTCTACATCGCAGCCACAGGACAAGTCGTCAGTACTGTGCTAACGGTCGAGCGGGAAGAAGAAGGAAAAGCTCTCAAAGTTCAGCGCCCAGTGTATTATTTGTCTGAAGTCTTGACTCCATCCAAGCAGAGATATCCTCATTATCAGAAGCTTGTGTATGGAATATACATGACCACAAAGAAGGTTGCTCATTATTTCTCTGACCATTCCATCACAGTTGTCAGCGACGCTCCACTATCAGAGATTTTGCACAACAGAGATGCAACTGGTCGAGTGGCCAAATGGGCGATTGAACTTCTTCCCCTTGATATCAAGTTTGAGGCAAAGAAAGCCATTAAGTCCCAGGCGATAGCAGATTTCCTCGCCGAGTGGATTGAACAACAGCAGCCGACTGAAGTTCACTCGGAGCATTGGACCATGTTTTTCGATGGCTCTAAGATGTTGAATGGTTCCGGTGCTGGGGTTGTCCTGGTTTCCCCCAGAGGAGATAAGCTCAGATATGTGCTCCAGATTCACTTTGATTCCTCCAACAATGAGGCAGAATATGAGGCCCTCCTATATGGGTTGAGCATGGCCATTTCACTCGGCGTCCGTCGCCTAATGGTCTATGGCGACTCGGATTTAGTGGTCAATCAGGTGATGAAAGAGTGGGACGTGAGAAGCCCAGCCATGACTGGATACTGCAGTGCAGTGAGGAAGCTGGAGAAGAAGTTCGAGGGGTTGGAGCTCCATCATATACCCCAACTGAAAAATCAAGCAGCTGATGATCTAGCAAAGATAGGTTCCAAGAGAGAAGCCATTCCGAGTGGTGTGTTCTTGGAGCATATACACACTCCGTCAGTCAAAGAAGATCCTTTCACCGAAGAAACTCCGCAGCCCAAGAGCGCCACAGATCCGACTGAAGTTGAAGTCCCAGCGGTGGTCGACTTGATCATGGAGGTTTTGGTGGTCATTCCCGACTGGACGATTCCGTATGTCGCATATATCTTGAGGAAAGAGCTTCCGGAGGATGAGGAAGAGGCTCGACAGATCGTCCGTCGATCTAAGGCCTTTACCGTAATCAAAGGACAATTATACAGAGAAAGCGCGACTGGAGTCGGTCAGAAGTGCATAACACCAGAAGAAGGTCGACTCATCCTCAATGATATTCACTCGGGGACCTGTGGTCATCATGCGTCCTCTCGGACCATCGTGGCCAAAGC
>NW_025281189.1:0-1205 GCF_018294505.1 Triticum aestivum
GTAGCATAATTTTAAAATTTTCCTACGTTCACCAAGATGCATCTATGGAGTATACTAGCAACGAGGGGAAGGGAGTGCATCTACATACCCTTGTAGATCGCGAGCGGAAGCGTTCCAATGAACGTGGATGACGGAGTCGTACTCGCCGTGATCCAAATCACCGATGACCGAGTGCCGAACGGACGGCACCTCCGCGTTCAACACACGTACGGTGCAGCGACGTCTCCTCCTTCTTGATCCAGCAAGGGGGAAGGAGAGGTTGATGGAGATCCAACAGCACGACGGCGTGGTGGTGGATGTAGCGGGTCTCGGCAGGGCTTTGCTAAGCTTCTGCGAGAGAGAGAGAGGTGTTGCAGGGGAGGAGGGAGGCGCCCAAGGCTGTTGTGTGCTGCCCTCCCTCCCCCCCTTTATATAGGCCCCCTGGGGGGCGCCGGCCCCAAGAGATGGGATCTCAAGGGGGGCGGCGGCCACAAGG
The DNA here is from genome assembly GCF_018294505.1 of Triticum aestivum. NCBI lineage: Eukaryota > Viridiplantae > Streptophyta > Magnoliopsida > Poales > Poaceae > Triticum > Triticum aestivum. The sequence continues at coordinate 476 of NW_025281189.1, forward strand.
GGGGAAGGGGTTGCCTTGCCCCCCAAGGCAAGGGGGAACTCCCCCCCTAGGGTTCCCAACCCTAGGCGCATGGGGGGAGGCCCAAGGGGGGCGCCCCAGCCCACTAAGGGCTGGTTCCCTTCCACTTTCAGCCCACGGGGCCCTCCGGGATAGGTGGCCCCACCCGGTGGACCCCCGGGACCCTTCCGGTGGTCCCGGTACAATACCGGTAACCCCCGAAACTTTCTCGGTGGCCGAAACTGGACTTCCTATATATAATTCTTCACCTCCGGACCATTCCGGAACCTCTCGTGACGTCCGGGATCTCATCCGGGACTCCGAACAACTTTTGGGTTTCCGCATACATATATCTCTACAACCCTAGCGTCACCGGACCTTAAGTGTGTAGACCCTACGGGTTCGGGAGACATGCAGACATGACCGAGACGCCTCTCCGGTCAATAACCAACAGCGGGATCTGGATACCCATGTTGGCTCCCACATGTTCCACGATGATCTCATCGGATGAACCACGGTGTCGAGGATTCAATCAATCCCGTATACAATTCCCTTTGTCAATCGGTATGTTACTTGCCCGAGATTCGATCGTCGGTATCCCAATACCTTGTTCAATCTCGTTACCGGCAAGTCTCTTTACTCGTACCGCAATGCATGATCCCGTGACTAACGCCTTAGTCACATTGAGCTCATTATGATGATGCATTATCGAGTGGGCCCAGAGATACCTCTC
>NW_025281190.1:0-1205 GCF_018294505.1 Triticum aestivum
GTTTAAGTGTCGGTCATCAACACTCACAATTTTGGCCAATTCTGGTCCGTTTCGTGGACTATTACTCACCATTTTGGGGTCCCAGTGCGATTTCCACGATTGACGATCCCCGGGGAGTGATTACATGTCGGTCATCAACACTAGTAGTTTTAGCCAATTCTGGCCCGTTTCGTGGACTATTACTCACTGTTTTGGGGTCCCTAAGCGATTTCCATTGTTGTTGAACCCCAAGGTGCGCTTACGTGTCAGTCATCAACACTCGCACTTTTTGGCCGATTCTGGCCCGTTTCATGGACTATTACTCACAGTTTGGGGGTCGTGGAGTGATTTCCATTATTAATGAACCCCGGGGTGCGTTTTCGTGTCGGTCATCAGCACTCGTGGTTTTTGTCGATTCTGACCCATTTTGTGAACTATTACTCACTATTATGGGGTCCCAAAGCGATTTCCATGGTTGTCGAACCCCAAGATGTGCTTACGTGTTGGTCGTCAAGAATCATAGTTTGGGCCGATTTTGGCCCGTTTCATGGACTATTACTCAGTTTCGGGGCTCCGAAGTGATTTCCAGCATTGACGAAATCCGGGGTGTGTTTAAGTGTCGGTCATCAACACTCACAATTTTGGCCAATTCTGGTCCGTTTCGTGGACTATTACTCACCATTTTGGGGTCCCAGTGCGATTTCCACGATTGACGATCCCCGGGGAGTGCATACATGTCGGTCATCAACACTAGTAGTTTTAGCCATTTGTGGCCCGTTTCGTGGACTATTGCTCACTGTTTCGGGGTCCCTAAGTGATTTCCATTGTTGTTGAACCCCAAGGTGCGCTTACGTGTCGGTCATCAACACTCGCACTTTTTGGCCGATTCTGGCTCGTTTCATGGACTATTACTCACAGTTTTGGGGTCCCGGAGTGATTTCCACTATTAGTGAACCCCGGGGTGTGTTTTCATGTCTGTCATCAGCACTCGCAATTTTTGTCGATTCTGACCCGTTTTGTGGACTATTACTCACCGTTTTGGGGTCCCAAAGCGATTTCCCTGGTTGTCAAACCCCCAAGATGTGCTTACGTGTTGGTCGTCAAGACTCATAGTTTGGTCCGATTCTGGCCCGTTTCTTGGACTATTACTCTGTTATGGAGCCCCGAAGTGATTTCCACGAATGACGAACCTCGGGGGTGTGTTTAGATGTCGGTCATCAACACTC
>NW_025281191.1:0-1205 GCF_018294505.1 Triticum aestivum
ATTATGGAGGTGATAAAAGAGTTTGTTGTAAAAGTTACATCAGTGCAAACTTTTACACTGATCCAGATGACTCTAAGTCTCAATCTGGATACATATTGAAAGTGGGAGCAATTAGCTAGAGTAGCTCCGCACAGAGCATTGTAGACATAGGATATTTGCAAAATACATACGGCTCTGAATATGACAGACCCGTTGACTAAGCTTCTCTCACGAGCAAAACATGATCACACCTTAGTACTCTTTGGGTGTTAATCACATAGCGATGTGAACTATGGGTGTTAATCACATGGTGATATGAACTATTGCTGTTAAATCACATGGCGATGTGAACTAGATTATTGACTCTAGTGCAAGTGGGAGACTGAAGGAAATATGCCCTAGAGGCAATAATAAAGTTATTATTTATTTCCTTATATCATGATAAATGTTTATTATTCATGCTAGAATTGTATTAACCGGAAACATAATACATGTGTGAATACATGGACAAACAGAGTGTCACTAGTATGCCTCTACTTGACTAGCTCGTTAATCAAAGATGGTTATGTTTCCTAACCATGAACAATGAGTTGTTATTTGATTAACGAGGTCACATCATTAGTAGAATGATCTGATTGACATGACCCATTCCATTAGCTTAGCACCTGATCGTTTAGTATGTTGCTATTGCTTTCTTCATGACTTATACATGTTCCTATGACTATGAGATTATGCAACTCCCGTTTACCGGAGGAACACTTTGGGTGCTACCAAACGTCACAACGTAAATGGGTGATTATAAAGGAGTACTACAGGTGTCTCCAATGGTTGATGTTGGGTTGGCGTATTTCGAGATTAGGATTTGTCACTCCGATTGTCGGAGAGGTATCTCTGGGCCCTCTCGGTAATACACATCACATAAGCCTTGCAAGCATTACAACTAATATGTTAGTTGTGAGATGATGTATTACGGAACGAGTAAAGAGACTTGCCGTTAACGAGATTGAACTAGGTATTGGATACCGACGATCGAATCTCGGGCAAGTAACATACCGATGACAAAGGGAACAACGTATGTTGTTATGCGGTCTGACCGATAAAGATCTTCGTAGAATATGTAGGAGCCAATATGGGCATCCAGGTCCCGCTATTGGTTATTGACCGGAGACATGTCTCGGTCATGTCTACATTGTTCTCGAACCCGTAGGGTCCGCACGCTTAAGGTT
>NW_025281192.1:0-1205 GCF_018294505.1 Triticum aestivum
GATCGTAGTGATACACATAATCATAATATTGAAGCCAAAAGATGCAAAGTTAATAATGATAGTGCAACTTATTTGTGGCACTGCCGTTTAGGTCATATTGGTGTAAAGCGCATGAAGAAACTCCATACTGATGGGATTTTGGAATCACTTGATTATGAATCACTTGATGCTTGCGAACCGTGCCTCATGGGCAAGATGACTAAAACGCTGTTCTCCGGAACTATGGAGAGAGCAACAGATTTGTTGGAAATCATACATACAGATGTATGTGGTCCGATGAATATTGAGGCTCGTAGCAGGTATCATTATTTTCTGACCTTCACAGATGATTTGAGCAGATATGGGTATATCTACTTGATGAAACACAAGTCTGAAATATTTGAAAAGTTCAAAGAATTTCAGAGTGAAGTGGAGAATCATCGTAACAAGAAAATAAAAGTTTCTACGATATGATCGCAGAGGTAAAATATTTGAGTTACGAGTTTGGCCTTCAGTTAAAACAAAGTGAAATAGTTTCACTACTCACGCCACCTGGAACACCACGGGTAATGGTGTGTCCGAACGTCATAACCGTACTTTATTGGATATAGTGCAATCTATGATGTTTCTTACCGATTTACCACTATAGTTTTGGGGTTATGCATTAGAGACAGCTGCATTCACGTTAAATAGGGCACCATCAAATCCGTTGAGACGACGCCTTACGAACTGAGGTTTAGCAAGAAACCAAAGTTGTCGTTTCTTAAAATTTTGAGGTTGCGATGCTTATGTGAAAAAGTTTCATCCTGATAAGCTCAAACCCAAATCGGAGAAATGTGTCTTCATAGGATACCCAAAGGAGACAGTTGGGTACACCTTCTATCACAGATCCGAAGGCAAGACATTCGTTGCTAAAAATGGATCCTTTCTAGAGAAGGAGTTTCTCTCGAAAGAAGTGAGTGGGAGGAAAGTAGAACTTGATGAGGTAACTGTACCTGCTCCCTTATTGGAAAGTAGTTCATCACAGAAATCTGTTCCTGTGACTCCTGCACCAATTAGTGAGGAAGTTAATGATGATGATCATGTAACTTCAGATCAAGTTACTACCAAACCTCGTAGGTAAACCAGAGTGAGATCCACACCAGAGTGGTACGGTAATCCTGTTCTGGAGGTCATGTTATTTGACCATGACGAACCTACGAACTATGAGGAAGCGATGATGAGCC
>NW_025281193.1:0-1205 GCF_018294505.1 Triticum aestivum
ATGCCCCACCACCACCTGAGTACATGGCTGGTATGATCCAACAGTTTGAACTGAACCGCCAATTCATGGAAAATATGATGGCTCAGTTTCCTCGCCCCAATATGAACCAGCAGCCAGCCCAAGTGACTCTTCAAGATTTCATACGCCTCAACCCAACCATCTACCGCAGCTCAACTCAGCCTTTGGATGCTGATGACTGGCTCCGTGACATCACCTATGAGATGGAGTCTGCTGATGTAGCCCCTGCCAGCTATGTCACCTTTGCTTCCTTCTTCTTGAAGGGACCCGCAGCTCAATGGTGGGACAGCCACAGGCGTACTCTGCCAGCTGGAACAATCATCACATGGCCAGACTTCCAAGCTGCTTTCCGTGCCCGCTTCATTCCTCAGGGAGTCATGGACCGGAAGAAGCGTGAGTTCCGCAACCTCACCCAAGGCAACAAAACTGTCGAAGCTTATCAGCGGGAGTGTCTGGACTTGTCCCGCTATGCTGAAGCAGACATTGCAACTGATGCACGCAGACAGGAGAAGTTCCGTGATGGCCTTCAAGCTGACATCAAGCTCGCACTTCTAGTGCATGACTTTGCTGATTTCGCCACCTTGGTGAATAAGGCCATCAATGTCGAGACTGGTCTGCAGGAATACCAGAGCTCTCAGAGGCGCAACCGTGACACGGGCTCATCTTCGGGCTCGCCCTCACAGAAGCGTAAGATATGGATCCCAAACAGCATGTATCGTCCAAATGCACCTGCTCCCAAGAAATCTTATGCTGCACCGCGTCTGCCTCCTCCACCATCTAAGCAGTCAAAGCTACCAGCTCCCCCACCTGGGGCTCCTGTTCCCACTCCCGATAATGGTCTGTGCTTCAAGTGTGGTCAACCGGGTCACTTTGCCAGGAACTGCTATCAGAACCAGAATCAACTGGCCCTTCCAGCAGCTGGCCGTGGTAACAACCAGCCCCGCAACAACAATGCTAAGTCTCATGGTCGTGCTCATGCCAACCACGTTGATCTCAGCGAAGCTCAAGACCAGCCTGCTACTGTGATGGGTACACTCCTCGTAAATTCAGTACCAGCATCCGTTTTATTTGATACAGGAGCATCCCATTCATTCATATCAGCAGAATTTGCATTCCTGCATGGCATTAATTACGAAGAGATAAACACTCCGATAGTGGTACACACCCCTGCGGGCCAATGTCAAACC
>NW_025281194.1:0-1205 GCF_018294505.1 Triticum aestivum
AGTGACCTATTGCCAGTGCCAGTGATGGTTTCTTTCTTCCGGTGCTAGCGACCTATTCCGCAATGACACACGACATGGAATTCCGAGGCAGCAGCCGACCAAAAAATCGGGTCGTTTCGTCCTCGCAGACATAAAAAAACCAAGACGACCCAAAAATCACAATCTTGTTTGGTATTATCTCGAATTATTGTGCTGTCCTTGTTAGCAAATTTGGACAAATACGCATCTCTAGTAATCAGGTTATTACGTTGATTCGTTAGTTCAACATACATGCTTTGTACATTTGGTGAACTTCTATAATAGGTCTATAACTTTTGCAAAAATAATACTAATTTGTATATGAAGTGGACATTGAGTCCAATACTGTACGTGTGCTGCAAGGATATGTGTTTCTGCGTTTAGGCGAAGAGTCCTAGTCGGTTTGTGGAAACTGGTAGAGTCAGGTCCTAAGCATGTATATATATATTAACACAGGCGTGGGCCACCCTGTAGTCATGGCCGTCGATCGCATGAGGTGGACAGATTATCAACGTCACGTCGAAGCCCGTCCAATAGTGCAAGTGACTCGACGGCTTAGAACCACCGAGCGCGGTGGGTGGTGTGCTGACCATGGGTGTTGGTGGAAGTAGGCGCTACCGCCGTGTGTTAGCGGTTGTGTGAAGTTTTTCACTCGGGCCATGTTGAATCAGGTGAGGTTCACTCTGGCTGTATAAACAGACTAACGATGTGTCACAGTTCACTCAAGGTAGGGACTTTGAGTGAGGATGTTCTGTCGGGTGCTAGTTCGCTCTAATAGGCATTTCGACTGAGGATGTTCAATTAAATGCAAGTTGACTTAGATGTAGGTAGTACATATGCTCCCATCATATCACTATCATGTGCCCAGTCCGAGAATGTAGGGGTAGGTGGGAGCAGTTGGGAGCTGTTGAGAGTAGGTAGAATATTTTCTTGTAGCTCTGTCTATAATTAGCTATGAATAGAAGCAAAAAATGAGATAGACTCACAACCAAAAACTCAAACGCGTGCGCATGTCTGCGTCGGTCCTCCGCTTCATCCCCCTCCCTCTCACTTGGTATGGCAAGGGGCAAAAGTCGGCTACGTCGGAGCTCTGCTCGGAATGCAGGCGATCTACACACAGAGACGAGGCGGATTGCAAACAATTGATTATCACAGCACTACGTTATGCCATAGTAGATGCCGAAGGA
>NW_025281195.1:0-1205 GCF_018294505.1 Triticum aestivum
TGGTAGACCTTGAGGCGGCCTCCAAACCTTCACAAACTTTCCGGGGGACAAATCACAAGTTGATTCCTCACCGGAGCACTCCTACCGCCTAGGAGTCTCCAACCTCCAAGAGTAACAAGATCAAGGGGGAAATGCTCAAGACTTGCTCAAATCACGAATTGCTTTGGTCACAAGAGGGAGAGGGAGAGGATCTATCTTTTGATTGGAACAACTCTCAAGAACACTCACTAATCTCTCCGGGATCTAAGATTTGGTGTAAGAGAAGTGAGAGGGAGCCACTTGTGTTCTTGGGACAATTTGGGATGAAGTGCTCAACCCTCCCCCGGAGTGGGAGAGGGATATTTATACCCCCAAAGAAAATAGAGCCGTTTCCCGCAGTTGTTGACCTGCCCGGATGATCTGGACGCATACCCGGATGATCCGGGCAATGCCCGGATGATCCGGGAAGGTCAATATACAATGTGGTGAAGTAGATACCCGGATGTTCGGGGACATAGCCGGATGATCCGGGCAATTCCCGGATGATCCGGGTGGGTAGCCGGATGATCCAGCTAGCGGAATAAGCTTCTGTGATGAATTTTACGAATAACCCGGATGATCCGGGCAGGAACCCGGATGATCCGGGCAAAGCCCGGATGATATGGGAGAGTACCCGGATGATCCGGCCAAACCAAACTGCTGCAGCCTAGAAACTGAAACAGGCACAACTTTTACATCCGGACTCCTATTTTGATGATCTTGGGCTCGTTTTGAAGCTATGAAAAAAACCCAGGTCCTCACATAGAGAACCACCCAAGATGAACCAAAATGGAGGATGCAAAATATGCAAAGGTTTTATCATGTATTTGGGTAACCTATTTGGCTTTGGATTTTCTTTGGTATATAGGATATGAGTGGAATTGTGTAGAGAAGATGTTGACTTGAGCAAATCTATCACGAACCCCTTTGATCCCCTCTTAATAGTGCGGGATCCCTATAACTCAAGAATCATAAAAGGTCTACACTACATAGCTATCAATAATCCATTCTTGAGTGTATGTGTTCTTTCGGTGTTCATCACTCCACAACACTAACGTCGAAGGAACTAATACCTTTGACTCGAGCCTTTCACTTGAGCTTGAAGTTGAAGTTTCTTCTTGGATCAAGTTGAATGGCAAGACATTGGTGAAGTCTTCAAGTAGCTCCCCCATACACAATGTGGGAAG
>NW_025281196.1:0-1205 GCF_018294505.1 Triticum aestivum
GCCCATTGACAACATCCTTATCTCCTCCATGATTTTGTTGAACATTAAGCTAGTGTTGGAAACTTTTGAAAGCATTATCTTCATGCTAGCTCATGAAGTATTTGTTTGATGAAAGGAGTGACTTCCTCTTATACACGTGCATTTGGTGAAAGTTGCCGCCGTGGATTTGAGAAAGTTAGTTTTGCTTCCTCTGGAATCATCCCAAGTCAGTCATGCATACGTGCGAAGTATTCTGTGGTCTGGAGACTTGCAACCTTCATTCCATATGTGTTCCGAGCACACCAAGCCACTGATTGATTTGTTCAAGGAGAAGAAGTTCCTTCTTAAGAGCATGCCTTATGCAAGGATTTTGATATCCTCGTTGATGGTTCCCCACCTGAACTCGGTAGTGTTTTATTATAAGACTACCACGTGGTCATGCTTGTCTGGGACAACGTGTTCACATGTTTGTAGAAGAACTAGCTCATGTTCTGGAGCTTACTATCGTAGTTCATTCCCCGAGAATCTCGCAACGTCATCTCATCGATTTGTGTTGCAAACTTTCGTTTTTCTTCCCAGACTCGATGAGTCTGGAATATCCTGACACCAACCAGATCTGATTCTCAGGCAGATATGATGGTTGGAGCATTTCCCAAGAACTATAATATTGGTCCCTCTATAACCGGTAAAGTGGATGTCGTGGCCAACACACCCAGCCGGAAGATCCATTATTGTATATCTTGATTGAGGAAGTTGGCCACCTCCCCATAGGGATTTCGTAGGATTTACTCCCTAGTTGCCCTATGGAATTTTGAGATTCCGAAGCCGACCTTTTACTTGATGTTCTAGATATAAACCATATCTATGGGTGGATTACGCTAGCACATCAAGGAGAACATTAGAAGCGGAGTGCTAAATGTCTCTTGGTCGATCATCCAGATTTTGTTCCTTGGCTTCGCTAAGGTGAAATCTGAGAAGGTGTTATCTTCCTTTGCATCTGCATCATCCATCATCATTCATCATGGTAGCAAGTTGTGTTGCCAGGATCCTTGACACGGATATTGGTAAAATCCTGATGAATATGGAAATGCTCAAGTTCTTGAGAGCACGCAAGCGCTACGTGTTATCATCGGCTCTAACTGGGATTCCTCTCGGTTTCCTCGGCAATGCTATGACCTTTTCAACCAGTGAATTCACTCTTTATTGTTGGGTTCTTCCTCAGTTAC